>NW_005871079.1:878429-904096 GCF_000147115.1 Myotis lucifugus
AGGGGGTCGGGGCGGCCCTCCCCCGTGAGTCAGATGGGCTGTTCCTGTGGTTGTTGGTAGAACAGTGGAGTCCTTTTCACCCGCCCCCCTCGCTCACCACCCCCTAGGTAAATGATAGCGGCTCACGTTCATCATCTCTTTGTCCAACGAGCGCCAGACACCGCGGCCCGCTGCCCCCGCCGCCTCCTCCCGCCTCCCCGCTCACGGTTACCTCGCATAACCCCGCGCGGAGAGGCGGCGGGTAGTGGCCTGCCCCGCGGTCCCCGCCAGCCCTGCACCCCATTGTTTTCCCGCCGCAGTACACTCCCACCCCTTTACCCCCTCCCTTGCTACCACTTGCTCCTGAAGTTATGCCCCCATGCCCTCGCCGCCTCCCCCCGCCCCCACCCGGGTGTTCTGGGGACCGGGTCGAGGTGTGTGTAGGTATTCGAAGGTAGACACCCCTTCTTTCCAGCCCCAGCTGTCACCCCGCACCCAAGATCCACACTGCCAGTCCTGGATCTTACAGGCACCCCCTCCCCCTTCCCAAGTCCCGAGGCCGCCCCCTGCGCCCCTCCGGAGCTCAGGTGACAAGCTGCTGAGACAGTGTCTGATTCACCGACAGCTGAACCAGCTCCGAGTACTTGGAGGTGGGCGCCACGCGCACCGGCTTCCTCCCACCCCCACCCCCACCCCCCCTGAGCGGGGTAGGTGGAGGGTCGGGAAAGGAGAAGTGGGTGGATAGCAGCCTAGAAGTGCGTGCTTACTCTTCCCTCTCCCCCTTCCCCTCCCAGTTTCATTTCCACACATACAGCCACCCACCGGGGACCGGAGGCGGCTGGTGTTCTCTGAACGCAGGGAACTGGCTCTCTCTTTGGTCTCCTGTTTACTTCCCTCCTCTTCCCCTCCCTCCTTCTCGCCCCCACCACGCTGCCTCCCTCCACGAGCAGCTGGGAAACCTGCAGCAAAACACTGCAGTCATGAGCCTTCCCAGGACCGAGCTGTGGCCGGGTTTGCCCTGCCTCGCCCCGCCTCGCCCCACCAGGCCTCCACTTGGGGTACTTTGTCCTGGAAAGAAAGGCTCTTAGGGCTCCTCGTCCAGAAACGTGGGAGAGGAGACTGCCTCCCTCCCTCTTCGCCCACCTTGGCACCAGATTCTGTCCTGGAGGGGCCTTGCCTGCCTGACTTGGCCGGGGCTCCGGGCCACCCCCATGAGCGGCCACCTGTCTAGGGAGGGGTAGCGAGAGCATGGACAGTGTGTAAGCACGCGGGACTCAGGGTGCCGCGGAGCTGGCTGACGTGCGATCACAGGCTGTCCTGTTCGTGACGGGGTGCCCAGAGCTCCCTGCCGACCTGGGTTTTCAGGCCGAGCTGGGAAACCTGCTCCCAGGGACAGGCACACCCTCTCCTTATGGAGTCTGGCAAAAGCTTTCCCTTTCAAAGCTTGTTTCCCAGCCGGGAAGAATTCAGCCTCTCCCCCCCAGTAAGCTGAATGAACAAAGAACGCTGAGGAGGCCTCGAGGGTTGAGCTCTGGGTGCCGCCTGTACGAAGCTCACCCCATTTAAAAACCACCTCTTCACCACCTCTCTCTGCCCCACTCCCATGGTTACCGGCTCCCTGTCCTTCAGCAGCAACAAACAAGGGCATTTTAAGTGAGCTTTTAAATATCCAAAACACTGCCCTGGTCTTTCGGTAGCAGGAAGGGGTGTGTGTGTGTGTGAAAGTCCCAACTGTTCCCTGGTTTCCTTCTGACCCAGGACCCTGAATGAATCCCTCACCCTGGATGGCCTCCTAGCTGCCAAAGGAGGGAAGGCAGCTTATTGAGGTAGGAGAGAGAGTGGGATTCAGAACAGAGCAGCAGGTCCACCCTCTCCAGTCTTCACCTGCCCCCCCACCACCCAGCTGCTCTGAAGTACCTGCCTTGAGACTCTAGCACCCCCCTGCTTGTTATCTTCTGTAGGCTCTTGTGTACCCCGCTCTTTCCCAGAAGATTCTAACTTCCTGGTCAGGCCCTGATTCTGTCCAGCTCAACATGGCTACAGTGCTAACCGTTGTCACTAAATTTATGATCATAAATCTCAAGTGGGCTCTCCACACTGCCCTGCTAGCATTTCCCTAGTCGGTTTACTTTCCACACTCTGAAATGACTATATTGCACCTTCTATCCTCAAACATCCAACACCCCTTCCCTTCCTCACTCTGAAAACCTTGCTTCTTGTTTCACTGAGAAAATAAAAGCAATTTGACAAGAACTGCCTCATCTTTCCACCACCATAGCTTCTATCTTACCTGCCTCTCTGCCAGGACTCTGCCTTCCCTCTCGCCGCACGGATGTAGTGTCCCTGTCCCTCCACTTAGCACCATGGTTCCTTCCCTTCTTGACTTTTAATTTCTTAAAGCAATGTATTTCAGTCTTATGAATCACAATTAAAAAGGAACCACCCTAGCTGGTTTGGCTCAGTAGAGTGTCGGCATGCAGAATAAAGGGTCCTGGGTTCGATTCCCATCAAGGGCACATGCCAAGGTTGCGGGCTCAATCCCCAGTAGGGAGCATGCAGGAGGCAGCTGATCAATGATTCTCTCTCATCATTGATGTTTCTATCTCTCCCTTTCTTTTCCTCTCTGAAATCAATACAAATATCCTATATAACAAAAGGCCAGCCACTATAAGCATAACGACCGAAATGACCAGAGACCAGAACTACCACAGCCCCTCGCCTGGGCTGGCCCCGCCCCCAAGCAAGTGGTTAGGGGCAATCAGGCAGGCAGGCAGAGTGGTTAGGGGTGATCAGGTAGGCAGACCAGTGGTTAGGGTGATCAGGTAGGCAGGCCAGTGGTTAGGGGCGATCAGGTAGGCAGATGGCCTCTTGCTGGGCTGGCCCTGGCGGGACAGTGCTGCACAGATGGCAAGCAGAGACAGCGGCAGGGGTGTGGCCAGCTGCCTGCAGCTGGGGGAAGGAAAGCCCCAATAGGCCCTGATCTCAGGCCAGGCCTAGGGACCCTACCTGAGGGATCCTGGATTGTGAGAAGGTACAGGCCAGGCTGAGGGACACCCCTGAGTGCACGAATTTCATACACCAGGCCTCTAGTATCCCATATAATAAAGAAGTAATATGCAAATTGACCATCACTCCAACACAAAGATGGCTGCCCCTATGTGGTCAAAGATGGCCCCCGCCATGTGGACACAAAGATAGCCACCACAAGATGGCCGGCAGAGGAGGGCAGTTGGGGGTGACCAGGCCTGCAGGGGAGGACAGTTAGGGGTGACCAGACTGGCAGGGGAGGGCAGTTAGGGGCAATCGGGCCAGCAGGGGAGCAGTTAGGCGTCGATCAGGCTGGCAGGGGATTGGTGGGGGGTGATCAGGCTGGCAGGCAGAAGCGGTTAGGGGCAATCAGGCAGGCAGGCAAGCGGTTGGGAGCCAGCAGTCCTGGATTGTGAGAGGGATGTCCAACTGCCCTCGAGGGGTCCCAGATTGAAGAGGGTGCAGGCTGGGCTGAGGGACATCCCTGCCCCCACCCCCCCCCCCCCCCGTGGACGAATTTCGTGCACCGGGCCTCTAGAGTGTGTGTGTGTGTGTGTGTGTGTGTGTGTATCTACACTAATAAAAGAAAAAGATGCTAATTGACCACACCTTCGCTACACCCCAAGCCACACCCACCAGGCAATCAGAGTGACTATATACAAATTAACCCAACCAAGATGGCGGCCGGCAGCCACGGAGCTGGAGCAAGCAGGAGGCTTGGTTGCCTGGGCAATGGAGGAAGCCAAGCTTCCCACCTGCCCTGAGCCAGCTGTGGCCTCCGCTCATGGCAACAGAGTTTCAATTATAGAAGACAAATAAATCCCAGATACCTGCTTCCAGCCAGCCTCCACTGGGAGCTTGGGTGGCTGGGGGCCGTGGCCAGCCTGCAAACAGCCATCAGCCCCTCACCCAGGCTGGCCATACTCTCATGGGGTGAGGGTCCCCAGTGGGGGGCTTAGCCAGCCTGCAAACAGCCCTCAGCCCCTCACCCAGGCTGGCCAGGCACCCCAGCGGGGATCCCCACCCTGAAGGTGCTGTGGCCAGCCTGCAAACAGCCATCAGCCCCTCACCCAGGCTGGCCAGGCACTCCTATATAATAAAAGGGTAATATGCAAATTGACCCTAACAGCAGAACGACTGGGAATGACTGGTCACTATGACACACACTGACCACCAGGGGTCAGATACTCAATGCAGGAGCTGCCCCTTGGTGGTCAGTGCGCTCCCACAGGGGGAGCTCTGCTCAGCCAGAAGCCAGGCTGACGGCTGCCAGTACAGCGGTGGTGGTGGGAGCCTCTCCTGCCTCCTCAGCAGCGCTAAGGATGTTCAACTGCAGGTTAGGCCTGCTCCCCGCTGGCAAGTGAATATCCCCCGAGGGCTCCTGGGCTGCCAGGGGGATGCCTGACTGCCAGCTTAGGCCCAATCCCCCCAGGGAGCAGGCCTAAGCCAGCAGGTGGTCATCCCCCAAGGGGTCCCAGACTGCGAGAGGGCACAGGCCGGGCTGAGGGACCCCCCCAAGTGCACAGATTTTTGTGCACTGGGCCTCTAGTATATATATAAAAGAACCATCACAACCTTTTATAGGCAGCAGACCACACAAAACTACAGCATATTGTTTCTGTTCCTTTAAAAAGCAAGTCACTCTGGACCCATAGAGAATGCTGGGCATAATGTTCAGTAGCAGAAGACCTGGGAAAAACTAGGGGCCCGGGTGATATCTGCAAGGTGGGTACCAGTTATTAGCCCAGGAGAAAAGAGAGAAATTCACTGTGGATTAGTAGTCATCTTTGGCCAAGGGGGCAGAAGTTTGGGCCTCTCTTGACTATTTAATGACTGCTCCTGAGTTATCCCCCATCTCCTGCTCATCAATTGTATCGCTTTCATAAAGAATTCACATTAGCAGAAAAATATGGTGTACTCCTTCCTGTCTTTTTATGTTTACGTGTGTATATCCCCTTGACCTTTTATTCCCCTCCAATATTACTCCACCTGCTTTTTTTTTACTGCAAACATCACAAAGTTGCTTGTATTCACTGCATGTCTGTTCACATCTCCTATTCTCTCTTGATCTCACACCAATCACACTTTCATCCAATTGCTCTACCAAAGCTACTCTTGCCAAATCCACAAATGACCTCCATCCTCCAAATCTATTAGATACTTATTTCATCCACCTTGAAGCAAAGAAGAATAAGGAGTGGGCAGTAAAGTAAGAGGAAAATCGGAGAATATGGTGTCAGAGAAGCCAAGAGAAGAAATTGTTTCAAGGAAGAGAATTTAATTCCTTCTTCACTGGTTCTTCTCTTGGCTCTCCAAATATTGAGGTGCCCCATGGCCCTGTCCTTGGCCCTTTTCTACATCTTTGGTGACTTAATCCTGTCTCAAGGCTTTAATACCTTCTATATGCCAATGTCTCCCAAATTTTTATCCAGGCCCCTCTCTTGAACTCCACATTTGACTATTCGCCCATCTGTTCATTGTCTCCACTTGAGTATCTAAGAGGCATCTCAAACTTAACATATTAAAATTGAACTACTGCCCGGCCAGCATGGCTCAGTGGTTGAGCATTGACCTATGAACCAGGAGGTCATGGTTCAGTTCGGGTCAGGGCACATGCCCGGGTTGTGGGCTCAATCCCCAGTGTGGGGTGTGCAGGAGGCAGCCAATCAATGATTCTCTGTCATCACTGATGTTTCCATCTCTCCCTCTCCCTTTCTTTCTGAAATCAAATGTACATATAGATATATAGATATAGATAGATATATTTAAAACAATAAATAAATAAGGATTACCTGGGGTTTTTATTAATTCAGGACCCAGGTTGATGGAATAGCTACCATTTGGAATATTCAAGTCATAATTTCTACTTACATCTCATATGTCACCATCCCTCCATAAGGGGAACAGAAGGCACAATCCTTCCATGTGCCCTGAGGGCAGAGAGCTAAAAATGTTTGTTGGGTTCATGTCCAATGTGACTGGTAAGCTCTTGTTGAACAAACCCTTTCATAGATAACTCTAAACTCTGGGTAATATGTAAAAAAATTATCTGAGACTCCTGGAGAGTGAACAAAAGCTGGCAGATAGTGGAAGGGAGTTGGCATTTGGAAGATGAGAATGATGTGAGGAGAATTTGTTTATTATGGTATTTATTATGCGGGTAGGTCCTGATTTGTACCATTTACAATTATTAAAATACAGATAGAGAGCCAACAGTCTCTGGCTCGAAGAGCCAGAGGGTAAGTTTTGGGGGTACCCACAAGTGCTGGAAAGTAAGGGAATAAATTCAGAAAAAGAAAGAGCTAGAAAGGAGGAGCCCAACTTAAGCCTTGAGGCAGGATTAAGTCACCAAAGATGTAGAAAAGGGCCAAGGACAGGGCCCTGGGGCACCTCAGTTTTTGGAGATAATTTTGGGTATAAACTCTGCCCAAAGCTCTGGCAGATTGCTGAATCGCACATGCATGTAGCAGACTCTAAACAGTCCAGGTAAGTCTACACAAGTGAACCAAAACTTGAGCAGCTGATCAATGTACAGAAAATGGAGTTTTGCAGTGTGAGTCCAGACAAGTTCACTCTTTGAAGTGAACTCTTTGAATTAATACTCTTTGAAGGAATATAACAGAACCCCCAGTTTCTACCACCATTATTCATGATGTTCAGGATATATCCCAAACTTACTTGACATATGAAGAAACAGAAAAATATGACCCATTCACATTAGAAAAGACAGTCATTGGAGATGAACCTCTAGATGACTCAGATGTTTGATATTCCAGATTTGAATTTTAAAGCAGCTATTATAATTATGCTTATGGATGGAAAGAAAAATATGCTTGCAATGAATGGATAGGAAATCTCAGTAGAGAAATAAAAACAAAAAAAGTCAAATGGACATTTATAGAATTTAAGAACATCTGAAATAAAGTATTCCTTAGATAGGCTTTAACAGAGATGGAAATGAAAAGGATGAGATCTTTAAAGTACTGAAAGAAAACTGTCAAACCAGATTTCTATGTCTAGTGGAAATATCCTTCTATATCTAGTGGAAATATCCTTCAAGAATGAAAGCAAAATAAAAATAATTTCAAATAAAAGAAAACCAAGGCAATTTCACACCAGCAGATCTGCACTACAAGAAATGGTAAAGCCTAGCTGGTTTGGCTCAGTGGATACAGTGCCAGCCTGTGGATCAAAAGGTCCCAGGTTCAATTACTGAGTATCTGGGTTGTGGGCTCGATCCCCAATCAATGATTCTTCGTCGTCATTTATGTTCCTATCTCTCTCCCTTTATCTCTGACATCAATAAAAATATTTTAAAAAGTAAATGGTAAAGGAAGTTCTTCAGGATGAAGGAACATGAAATTTGATGGAGACTCACATCTTTAGGAAGGAATGGGGAGAATCAGAAATGACAAATAAGTGGGTAACAATAAAAGAAATTTTCTTTAAAGTACATATTAACTGTGTAAGGCAAAAATTATAGCACTGTCTCAGGCAACTCATAATAATGTTGTACGTGTACTACATGTGATAATTAGAAGATAACAGAGAAGGGGAGAGTAAATAGAGCTATACTGTTAAAAGTTTTCTAAATTTTATGTGAAGCAGTATAAATGAACTTTTATTAAATATATTTGATGTGCAGCAAATTAATGACTACTATGCCATACCTTCCCAAAGAATTCGCAGAATGGTGGAAGAGGACATATGTCCAAATAATTACAACACTGTGGGATGAACAAACAATAAAAGTTGTAAAAAGAGCTCTGGGATTCTAGGCAATCAGTAATTAGCTCTCCTTGGGGTAGATGAGTGAAGGCTTGTAGTAGAAGGCATATTTGAGCTGGGCTGTGAAAGATGAAGATGAGAAGGAGAAGAAAGGCATCCCACATAGGGCAAACATTATGAGCACAGATGTGAGGGCAAGAATATGTTCAGGGCACCAACAGTCCTCTGATTCTACCACTGGGAGTGGCAGGAACTATGAACCTGTCAAGAAGGGCCTCATATAAAAAGGTCACTGTAGGATAAAATATGGAAGGTAAACTGAGGCAGAGTGAATATGGAGGCAAGAAAGTAATTGGGAGGTGATTACAGAAATCCTCATAAAAGATGATGAGGGCCTGAATAAAGGCTATGGCAATGGGAATGGAATGAGGGAATCTACATATATAAAACCCTAATATGCAAATAGACCAAACGGTGGAACAACCAAACAACTGGTCGCTATGATGTGCGCTGACCACCAGGGGGCACGTGCGGAACATGGCGGGCGTTAGCTGCAGTGGGATGGTGGAGCAGTGGGGGCCTGGAGGCAAAGCTACCTTCGTGGGATGGGGCAGCCAGGCAGGCCCAGGCTGGGATAACCATCTCTCAGTCTTCCCTTTCGGGTTCTGCCCTGCCCTGGGTTTCCAGTTGTGGGTTCTGTTTCATCAGAACACTCTCCACGGGCCTTGAGATGCTGCAGCAGGTCCGAAGCCAACCGCTGATGGAGGATGACTGGCAGCCATCGGCTGCACCCCATAGCCCTGACTTTGCCGGTCAGGATGAGAAGGTCATCCTACGCTTCTCAGGCTTCCCCTCACCATTTGGTTGGTCCTTCTGGATTCCAGTAGATTTCACTCTGTCAGTAATAAAAGACTGATCTGCCCAGCGCAGTTGAGATGTCAAGAGGATTGGATTTTAAAATTAAGAGGTGACTGGAGAGCTTGGTGGCTTAAACACTTTATTTTTACACTAAAGCTACCCCCCTTCCTTTCTGGAAGAGATCCCTTGATCTCAGAACAAGTAGGTCTACCTGTACTCCGGAGGTGGCCACGGGACTCAGTTCTAACCAGTGGGTGTAAGGGTAAGTTTGCTGAGGGGCATCGCAGAAAGCTTTCCTCCGTGATGAGAGGCAGGCACAGGAAGAGGAATACTGTCCAATGAGCCATCCAGGTCCCTTCATACAGTCGTGTGAGGCTATGATGTTTAGATCTGTTATGACCATGAGAAGAAGGTCAAGAGGATTTCTGAGATACCGACCAGAGCCCTGTCATCAATTAAATATTGAATTGCTAGCAGTGACCTACTTCTGGGCTTGTTTATGAGGAAGAATGTTGCAATGGCTTAAACTTGCAGCCATTGCTCCTTGTAATGCCTTAAACCCGCAGCCATAAGCAATCCTAACAAACACCTTTAGGAAGAAAAGTTTCAGGACATTAGTGGGACATTCATTTCAAATGAACTGAGGTGTGAACTATAGGTAAACATACCAACAGAGATTTTTCAAGTTGGGAGGTTAAGGGAAAAAGCAGATGTAGGGGTATATTGAGGGAAGGAAAGATGATTGGAACATTTTTTTTTTCTAGATTGCAAATACTTGAATATGTTTCAATTGAGGAGAAGGAGGTAGTGGTTAGTAAGAAATTAAAAATACCTGAAGGAGGAGATCAGTGATAAACAAGGTGGCATCTGTTTCCTTGTGAAGTAGAGTTGTGCTAGGCAGTTAGACAGACATAAGCCGAACGAGGACGACGGGCCAGATACAGAAGGTCACAAAGATGGAAAAGCCCTGGGTGCCCAGCAAAGGACAACTGTGGGGTGGGACCTGGCCCCCAGGGTGACTGTTCCTCCCCTAGCATATCGCTGTTCATGTGGTTTGGACCTCCTGACCTTTCTTCTCTAGAGATAACCTCTATGCCTAGTTGTATTTCAGCTCCAGGTCCAGAAAAGCAGCAAAGCCAGACCAGTGACCCCATGGCTGACCTCGAGACCTGCTGCATTGAATAAAGACCTCCTGCCCTGGTGCCAGCCAATCAATCAGTGGGGACCACAACCCTGAAAGGACACACCTGCAAAACTGCTGAATATTCTATTGAGATCTGCTGGGACCTCCCCTAAAATCTCCACCCTTAAAACCCTTAGGATGGAGGACCCAGTGCGCTCTTCCTCCCAGAGCATGCCTGCCCGTGCCTTTCCCTTTTCCCCTCTTCTCTCGCCCTTGCTGCCCCAGGCAGGTTACCATTAGCTTCCTCACTCCCAAGCTCCTAGGGCCCTTTCTTTACCTCTATAAATTGTTTCCTAAACTTATCTGCCAGGAATTACTTTGTATACCCCTGTGATTAACCAAATAAATGTACTCTTATAGTTTGGGTCCTGTGTCTGGATTCTTTCCTAGCCAGAACCCAAGTACTGAGGTTGCTGAACCCAGGTTTGATCTGACTCCACTGGTCAGACACCTGGTGAGGTTCCTGCTGCCTACAACAGAATCAGTTTGTGCAAGAGAGGTGATGGGGAATGTGACAGAGGCCATGGGGAGAGTGGCAGGGGTTTGGAATGCCTATCCTTTTGATAAGCTGCCTTATTTATATCTCCTTTCACTGTGCCTGACACCTGGCAGGGTCTGTCTGTTGGATGAATGAGTTGACTCAATATGAGTTCAGGCATACCTCAAAGGTATTGCAAGCTCAGTTCTAGACCGCCACAATAAAGTGAGTCTTGAAATAAAGCAAGTCTTAATCCTTTTGCTGGTGGAGGGTCTTGCTTTAATTTGCAAAAAACACATCTGTGAAGGCAGTACAACAAAGCACAATAAAGCAAGGCACACCTGGAATAGAATCATTAAGTGGCAACAACTGCCTAGTTGAGGTGGGAAACCATGCATTTGTGGTGCTTATTAACTTATTTCTTATTACAAAAGGAATCTATATCTATAAAACCCTAATATGCAAATAGACCAAATGGCGGAACAACCAAACAACCAGTCGCTATAACGTGCGCTGACCACCAGGGGGCACGAGTGGAACATGGCAGGCATTGGCAGCAGGTGGTAGAGTGCAGAACATGGTGGGTGTTGACCGCGGCAGGATGGTGGAGCAGGTGAGTGGGGGCACCAGACCAAGGCAGGGTGCCGGTCGCTGTCATTGGGGTGAGCTGCGGTCCCGTCTGGCGCTCACACCCGCTGCCAGTGCCCAGCGCAGGTCCTGATTGCTCAGTGCTGTTAGTGCTCTGGGAGTGGCGGCGGGAGCGAGGCTGCCAGCAGATGGGACCAGGGGCCGCGGCAGGAGTGGCCGGGTGGGGGTGCAGAGGATGGACCAAGACCCACTCCTGTTTCCACCGCAGCCTTGTAGCCCACAGTTCCTTTCAAGGTGCATGAATTCGTGCACTGGGCCCCTAGTGTGTGTGTGTGTGTGTGTGTGTGTGTGTGTGTGTGTGTGTGTGTATATTTAAGATTTTATTTATTTTTAGAGAGAGAGGAAAGGATAGATAGAACATTGATGAGAGAGAAACAACATCTATAGGTTACTTCCTGCATGCCCCCTGCTGGGGGCAAAATATCTTACCAGGAATCAAACCATTGACCTCTCAGTGCATGGGTCAAAGCTCAACCATTGAGCACACCGGCTGGGCTATTTTCATTGTAGAAGAATTTTAAAAATACAGATAAACAAAAAGAAAATATATAAAAATCAGTCATATCCCACAAACCAAGAGGTAACCATGTTTAATACTGTTGTCCCCCCTTATGCCTGGGCAATATGTTCCAAGACCCACCAGTGGGTGCCTGAAACTATGGATAGTACAGACCCTTTATACACTATTTTTTCCTATACATAAATTCCTATGATAGTTTAATTTATAAATTAGGTACAGTGAGATAACAAAAACTACTAATAAAATAATATAACAATGTACTGTAATCCTATATAATAAAAGCCTAATATGCAAATTGACCAAACGGCAGAATGACCAGCAGAACGACCGGTCACTATGATGCGCACTGACTACCAGGGGGCAGACACTCAACACAGGAGCTGCTCCCAGTCCACAGGCTCCAGGCCAGCCATACAAACCTGCCGGTTGCCCTGCAGAAGGAGGCGACCGGCGGCGGCAGCGGTGGGAGGTGGGGCCGGTGAGCAGGCGGTGCCAGGCCACCAAGGTGGTTGCCAGCGGGGAGGCCCCCCATTGCCCCACTGGTAGCCCCACAGATTGGCCCTAATTGCCAGCCAGGCCTAGGGACCCTATCCATGCACAAATTTTGTGCATCAGGCCTCTAATATATTATAATAAAAGTTCTGTGAATGTGGTCTGAAAATATCTTACTGTATGTATATACTCACCTTTCTTCTTGTGATGATATGAGATGATAAAGTGCGTTATTAAGTTGAGAACTTTCACCTTATCACTTAAAGGAAGCACTTTACAGCTTCTCTTTGGCATATTTGAATTGCCAGCATCACTATTCTTGCACTTCGGAGCCATTATGAAGTAAAATAAGGGTGACTTGAACACAAGCACTGTGTTGATGTGAGAAACATTCAAGCCTGTAGAGAATTTTTGAGTTTATTTGAGCCAAACTAATGACATATGCTGGGAGCAAGATCTCAAAGACTCAGAATAAGTTTTGTGCCCAGCGGGTGTGCTTCAGTGGTTGAGTGTCAACCTATGAATCAGGAGGTCATGGTTGCTTTTGATTACTGGTCGGGGCACCTGCCTGGGTTGGGAGCTCCATTCCCAGTGGGGGGTGTGCAGGAGGCAGCTGATCAATGAGTCGCATCATTGATGTTTCTATCTCTCCCTCTCCCTTTCTGAAATCAATAAAAAAAATATTTTTAAAAAGAATAAGTTTTGCAATTCATTTTATGCATTTGAAATTAAGGAGGGAACATAAGGAAGATTACATGGAGGTGGGAGAAAGCAACTCTGGGATTGGATTACAGGAAAGGTGACAGTTAACAAGATTATGTGCTCTCTTGAGGGTAAATACCTCCTACAAGGGGTATTATACTTCTGGTATTTGAAAGGTGTGTCAACCTAGATGCATGAGAACAATGGCGAAGGCTGGCTTAAAACCTTTCACTAAAGAAATTATAGGCCTGGGGGCAGAAGGTGGGGCATGACTACCCACAGTGACCTAAGGAGTTAGAAATTTATGCTCAGATCACCCTGTGAGGTTATTTTCCATAGCCTCCACCCCCCTTTTTAAAATATATTTTTATTGATTTGAGAGAGAAAGAGAGAGAGAGAGAGAGAGAGAGAGAGAGAGAGAGAGAGAGAGGAACATCAATGATGAGAAAGAATCATTGATTGGCTGCCTCCTGCAAGCCCCCTACTGGGGATCCAGCCCGCAACCCAGGTATGTGCCCTGACAGAGAATCGAACCATGACCTCCTGGTTCATAGTTCAGTGCTGAGTCATGCCGGCTGGGCTAGAGCCCCTTTTTGTCATACATAAGTGCAGTACCATTATCTGATAACCAAGATGGTAGCTACTGAGTGACTAAAGGGCAGGGAGCACATGCAGTGTGGGGACACAGGACAAAGGAAGGTTCACATCCTGGGCGCGTGGAGGGGAACATTGGAGATTTCATCACTGCTCAGAATGGCTCCCAATTTAAAAATTCTGAATGAGCCCTAGTCAGTTTGGCTCAGTGGATAGAGTGTCGGCCTGTGGACTGAAGGGTCCTGGGTTCTATTCTGGTCAAGGGCACATGCCCGGGTTTCGAACTCGATTCCCAGGAGGAGGCATGCAGGAGGCAGCTGATCAACGATTCCCTCTCATCATTGATGTTTCTATCTCTCTCTCCCTCTCCCTTCCTCTCTGAAATAAATAAAAATATGTAAATAAGTAAATAAGTTCATATTTTAAAAAATAAACAAAACTTCTGAATGATTTATGTATGGAATTTTCCCTATAGTATTTTTGTATAGTGGTTGACTGAGGATAACTGAAACCACAGAAAGTGAAAATACAGATGGTGGGTGGGGTTTACTGCATTTCAGTATATTGGTTTTGTCCTTTTTATGCATATCTAAACATTTTTTTTTTAAACAAAAGTGAGATCAAGCTGCATGTATTTTTTAATAATCTTTCTCAGCTAACAATTTACTATGAATGTATCCCACATTATTTTACATTTTTCTGCCTTGTTTAAAAAATAATTTATCTTTGAGTAAGTAAACATTCACATGGTTCAATTCAAAAGTATAAAAGACATGCAAGGACAAATTTCCTTATCCATCTTGTTCTTCAGCTATCTAGTTACTCTTTCCAGAGCAACTAAATATTATCTTTTATTTTGTAATTCCTTCTATTTTATGTATATCCAAGAAAATACATATATCTTGCCCACCTTTTTAAAAATATATATTTTTATTGATTTCAGAGAAAGAGAGAGAAACATCCATGATGAGAGAGAATCATCGATCAACTGCCTCTTGCACACTCCCTACTGGGGATCGAGCCTGAGACCTGGACATGTGCTCTGACAGGGATCAAACCGTGACCTCCTGGTTCATAGGTTGACGCTCAGCCACTGAGCCACGCTGGCTGGGCTTGCCCACCTTTTTATGCAAATGGTTAATATCACTGTTCTGTACTTTACTAACTTAACTAGAGGCCCGGTGCATGAAATTCGTACACTTGGGGAAGGGGGGGTGTCCCTCAGCCCAGCCTGTGCCGGCTCGCAGTCTGGGAGCCCTTGGGGGATGTCTGACTGATGGCCATCAGTCAGACATCCTTAGCACAGCTGCTGAGGCGAGAGAGGCTCCTGCCACTGTTGCTCCACAAGCCAGCCATGAGCCTGGCTTCTGGCTGAGCAGTGCTCCCCCTGTGGGAGTGCACTGACCACCAGGGGGCAGCTCCAGCGTTGAGCATCTGCCCCCTGGTGGTCAGTGCATATCATAGTGACTGGTAGTTCCACCGTCAGGCTGAAACCGGCTCTCCGACATCTCCCGAGGGGTTCTGGATTGCGAGAGGGTGCAGACCAGGCTGAGGGATCCCACCAGTGCACTATCAGGGCTGGGGAGGGATGTGGGAGGTTGGCCAGCCGGGGAGGGACCATGGGAGGGCTCCAGGGTGTGTCCAGCCCATCTCACTCAGTCCTGATTGGCAGGACCCCAGCAGTAAGCTAACCTATCGGTTGGAGAGTCTGACCCATTATGGTCAGTGGACATAATAACGACTGGTCGACAGGTTGACTGTCTGCCCCCTGGTGGTCAGTGCACGTCATAGCTAGCAGTTGAGCTGCCTTAGCATATCATTAGCATATTACACTTTGATTGGTTGAACGGCTGACCAGACAACTGGACACTTAGAATATTAGGCTTTTATTATATAGGATAATACATCTTTTTTGTTGTTCTTGTTAATCCTCATCCAAAGATATTTTTTCCATTGATTGTTTTAGAGAGAGTGGAAGGGAGGGGGGGGGAGAGGGAGAGAGAGAATGAGAGAGAGAGAGAGATTGGTTGCCTCCAGCACATGCCCCCTGCAACCTGGGCATGTGCCCTGATTAGGATCTCTTGGTTCATGGGTTGATGCTTAACCACTGAGCCACACCAGCCAGCGGCCCTGAAAATTTTGTAGTTAGTCCTGTAGAGCAGAGCATGGAAGGGCAAAAATGGAGCTGAAAGCAAAGAGAAAAATGCCAGGATTGCTATGTGTTGTCAAATTGATCTCCCTAAATTTTATATCAACTTGAACTGCTTAGAAATGTAGGGAGTTTCCTGGGAAACCATAAATTAGTGTCACACTGATGGGCAAGTTCTTAAATTTTCCCTAGGCCAGGGGTGGGAAACCTTTTTTCTGCCAAGGGCCATTTGGATATTTATAACATCACTCGCGGGCCATACAAAATTATCACCTTAAAAATGAGCCTGCTATATTTGGTCAAACATTTAATTAACTCACCCCTAATGCCTTGGCAGGGCCAGGCCAAATGTTCCCCACCCCTGTTCTAGGCAGTTCCAAAAGCAAGAGCAGAGAAGTCAAAGAACAGGTTCTCTGGACTCTCAACTCTTAGAGTCAGATTAGAGACCCTCCCTGAGCTTTGATGTGTAAATTATTTACCTCACCCCTTCAAGGGGAAAACAGATCTGACTGGGGAAGGCCTTCATTATCCTAAAATTAAAATGTAATTGCTTTGTTTTTGTACATCTGGTCTATTATTAAAATTATCTTTTATTGTTTTTTGATTATTTTATTGGTACCACGAAAATGGTAGGTCAGACACTTAGAAGAACTGGGGGTTTTAGGATCAGGAGCTTAGATATGCTCCTGCAGCTAGACACCAGTCCTTTTTTAAAACTTGTTTTTGTTAATTTTAAGAGAGAGAGGGATAGGGATAGAGAGATAGAAACATTGATTGGCTGCCTTCTTCATGTCCCCCACTGGGGGTGGAGCCTGAAACCATGACCTCCTGGTTCATGGGTCAACACTCAACCACTGTGTCACACCAGGCAGTAGACACCATTCCTCACCCTGGCTCCGAATATGGGAATATTCAGCAACAGTATTGGTAGGGTGGTTACATTATAGTAAGCACCAGAGTGTAGCCATGTCATTGAAGGAGGTGGGCAGGTGATGTGGAGAGGAAGTAGAGCAGTGATGGCGAACCTATGACACGCGTGTCAGAGGTGACACGCAAACTCATTTTTTTGGTTGATTTTTCTTTGTTAAATGGCATTTAAATATATAAAATAAATATCAAAAATATGAGTCTTTGTTTTACTATGGTTGCAAATATCAAAAAATTTCTATATGTGACACGACACCAGAGTTAAGTTAGGATTTTTCAAAATGCTGACATGCCGAGCTCAAAAGGTTTGCCATCACTGCTTTAGGGACTGAAAAGAGCCAACTTTGGGACAAGGCACTTACAGATATACTTCCTTCTTAACAATCCATTTCCTGAGTTAAATAAAGCATGGAGTCCATAGGTAATATTCTACAGTTACTCATAAAGGAAGTAATTTATGGATTCTTTTTAAAATATGTATCTATATTATTTCAGAGAGGAAGGGAGAGGGAGAGAGAGAGAGAGAGAGAGAGAGAGAGAGAGAGAGAGAGAGAGAGAGAAACCTCAATGATGAGAGAGAATCATAGATTGGCTGTCTCTTGCACGACCACACTGGGGATCGAGCCTGCAACCTGGGTAAGTGCCCTGACCGGGAATTGAACTGTGACCTCCTGGTTCATAGGTCAATGCTCAACCACTGAGCCATGCCAACCAGACCTTTCATTCTTTAATAGATCTGGCCTCCACTATATGCCAGCATTAGGCTTGGCACTAGGGATATAATGTGAACAGAATACACATGACCCCCATTTTCCCAATCCTGCAGTCTAAAAGGGGAGGAAATACAGTGTGATTAGTGCTGTGCTAAGAATTAAAGGGTACTAAAAAGAAACTACACTAGGGATCCCTCACCTTTTCTGAACATCAGGGAAGGACTGAGAGCTAAGCTGAGTAGGAGTTAGGCAAGTAAGGAAGGAAAATGGTGGGATGTTCTAGGAAGTCGGAATAGCAAGTCAGAGGTGCCGAGGTGAGAGATCAGGCTGCACAGAAGGACTGGAAGCAGTGCGGTACAGGAAGGCAGCAGTGGAGAAAGGTGAGGCTGGGAAGGAAGGCATGGATCAGATCTCAAAGGACAGTGAAGACCCAGATGGCCTTCATCCTAAGGACAATGGCCAGGAAGTATAGTACAGTATTCACTCAATGGCTTTAAGTGTAGCTCCCACCTCCATCTCCGCCACATTACCACATATACCTAATTAGGATTTATATCCTTCTGAGTTCAAGGGTAAATCGATCTTTGGAGCTTTGTTTTAATATTTTAAACATGTATTTACTTATCAAAAGTACACAAACCCTTTCTTTGACTGTAAACCTTAGGGAGGATGATACAATTGGACACGGGGATTATTAAGCAGTGGGTCACCTGGGGTGAACCCTGTGATGGTGACTGGCCAGTACCACTTTTATTGGTCAGGCACATAAATAGTGGCAAAGCTAAACAGATTCATCAGCACCCCTACCCCCACCCAATTTAGGGAATACATGTGGGCCAACACTAAAAGTTGCAGGCTTACCAACACAGATTTTATTTATTTTTATTTTTTAAATATATTTTTATTTATTTCAGAGAGGAAGGGAGAGGGAGAGAGAGAAACATCAATGATGAGAATCATCTATCAGCTGCCTTCTGCACGCCCCCTACTTGGGGAATCATCCAGGAATCAAACTGTGACCTCCTGGTTCATGGGTCAACACTCAACCATTGAGCCATGCCGGCCTGGTACAAACACAGATTTTAAATCAACATTTGGAACATCTTTGCCCCTTCCATGAGTGTTACATTTTTCCATGCAGACAGACTTTTGCATTTTGAGGCTTGAATAAGAACTAGCTGGAGACTTCTGTCAAGATCATATTGTACATTTATACTTTAATCGCCATTTTTGCTCTAATTATACCAATAATAGACAAAATATAAAATAAACAGACATAGCCATGCTCAAAGATAAGATAAACATTTGTTGATCAGATGTGGATTAGAGAGACAAGTAGTGAGTAGGCCTGGAGCAGCAGACTGGGTCCAGAATTAGGTAGAAGCAGTAAGTTTAAAAAAAAATATTTTTTTTCTTGAAAGTAGCACATTCAACATATTTGGTTTTTTCCCCAACATATTTGTTAAATATGAAGAAAGATTAAAAATAAATTAGTTAAGTATTATATTTAAGAAGGTAAAGAGAAAACAGGGTAAATCCAAGAAAGTAGAATATACTAATAATAAAACTAAAATTAAGTAAAATAGAAAACTAGGAAATAATAGAGTCTCAACAAAGCCCAGAACTGATTTTTTTAAAAATTTAATAAAATAGGCAAATTTCTGTCAAGATTAATCAAGGTATAGTATAAATTAATATTGGGATTATAACTATAGATATGAGGAAATTTAAAAAATTCTCAAGTGAATATGAACAAGTTTATAATTCCAAATTTTAAAATGTTAATGAAATGGACAATATTCTGGGAAAATATAAGGCATCAAGCGAAAAGGGAACCAAGAAGAATGATCAGTATTTAAAATATTGGCTGGGTAATTTTTAAAATCTTCCCTTTAATGACACCAAACCCAGATAATTTTTCAAATAAGTTTTACTGAATCTTTAACAGATCATTCCCCCTGTACAAACTGTTTATAGAACAGCAGAAGACAGGAAACGAATTCATTTTATAAAACTAGAAAAATCTTTTAAAATCTAATCTCAGAGGTGACATACCATCATATCTGCCACTAGGTCCAACCCACACAAATGGCAGGTGATTAAACAAAGGTGTGAATACCAGGAGGTGGGGACAGAATAAAGGAGAAAAAAATATGTGATTATCCTCAATGATAAAGAGAAAACATTATTTAAAAATTTAAATTTATTCAGGATATGCCTGGCCGGTTTGGCTCAGTGGATAGAGCATCAGCCTGCGGACTGAAGGGTCCCAGGTTCGATTCCGGTCAAGGGCATGTATCTTGGTTGCGGGCACATCCCCAGTGGGGAGTGTGCAGGAGGCAGCTGATCAATGTTTCTAACTCTCTATACCTCTCCCTTCCTCTCTGTAAAAAATCAATAAAATATATTTAAAAAAAAAAATAATAAATTTATTCAGGATAAAAAAAATTGAAACTAGGATAGAAGTAAAAGTTTTTACATCAATATATAGTACATTCCAAAATTGTATAAGAAACATGATACTTAATGGTGAAATCTAGAAGCTTTCCCATTAAAGTCAGAAACAAGACAGTATGACGCCCCCTTCATTACGACTAGTCAAGACTATAGAGGAAGTTCAAGTGAATTCAGTAAGATAAAGAGAAGAAACAAAAGGCATAGATTTGGGAAGAAAGAGGCAAAGGTTTCAACATTTGTATTTTATAGAGTTGTCTAAATAAAAATTTCTAAGCACACAAATTATTAGAACTAATATAGTTCCGAATAGTAGCAGGTACACTTTCAACAGACTTATAGAAATCAAAACCTTTGCTACAAATCATTAGCAATTGATTAAAATATGTAATTTTAAAATATTCCATTCAAAATAAACAAAAATAATAAGGTACTTAAGGTTCAAAATATGTGCAAGACTGTTCTGGAGAAATTTTAAAAACATTTCAACGGACATAAAGGAAGATTGAATAAAGAAAAGATAAACTGGTTTCATGGGTGGAATGATTCAATATTTTAAAGATATCAATTAGTATAAATAAATCTATAATTTTAAGCCATTCCAAATAAAATTTCCAAGGTAGTTATGAACAGTGTCAATTTAGCTAGGTATAAACTCTGTTACCCAGACTTCCCTTCCTTGAATGGTCCTGAATTAGGATGAGTCATAAGAAAAATTTCTTTCCTTTTTTTTTTAGTTTACAAGCAACAGAAATTTATTTGTCACAGTTCTGAGACGCAGAACCAACTGCCTTATGTAAAATGCTTACTAGTAGCTGCCACAATTGTGTAGGGTTTAAGCCCTGTAACCAATCCCTATCTATCTATATAAAAGGCTAATATGCTAAGTGTCTCTTTGTCTGTCAGACCGGTCACTAGGAGGTGCACTGACCACCAGGGGGCAGATGCTCAACGCAGGAGCTGCCGAACTGCAGTGACTTGGTAGCGGCAGTTCTCGGGTGATGCAGCCCGGAACCAGAGAGAAGGGAGCCCGATTCCTCATGGGGCCGTGAGATTCCACCATGGGTTATGTTGTTGCTGGGGCACTGTTGGCCCTGAATCTGGTTTACTGCACATTGCATTTGCATTCCACACCCTGAAGACAGCAACTTTGCAGAGTGCCCTCTTGCACTCCAGGACCCCTCAGGGGATGTCAGAGAGCCCGTTTCGGCCTGATCCCCCCAGGCCAGGCCAAGGGACCCCACCTGCCGGAGGGACCCTGCTCACTCACAGACACTGGGGAGGGACCGCGGGAGGTTGGCTCCAGGGCATGTCCGGCCTGTCTCACCCAATCCTGCCCCGCCAACCACCTTCTAATTAATTTCCTTTCAATGTGCATGAATCCGTGCACTGGGTCACTAGTCCTATAATATTCATAGTGGTTCTGTGTTTGTGATCAACTTCTAACTAATGCAGTTACAAATAGGCATTTCATAGACATTGGCAGGCAGATCCGATAATTAATTTGGATGATGAAGAAGCTAAGAATAAACTAAGAGAATTTTGAAAAATTAAAGAAGGTAGATGGGGGGACTAGATTTACTCTAGCAAATATCAAGAGTTATTATACAGCTATTTAATCAAAAGTGTGATAATAGTAGAATGATAAAACAAAAAGATGAATAAAACAGAATAAGAGCCCATGAAGATACTCAAATATACATGAAAACATGATAAATGTGATAAAAGAAGCATTTCAAATGAATAGGGAAAATGATGGACTATTCAATGTTGCTATGGCATTTGGATATATTATATGAGAAAAAATTAAAGTATATTTCTATGTCCTATTATACTAAAAATACATTCAAGAATAACCAAAGCCCTAAATATGGAAAAGAAAAACTTTAAAAAGACTTATAGGAGATTATCATTCAGGACAGGGAAGAGTTTTTTTAATAAAACACAAAAATTGCAACCATAAGTAAAAACTTGATAAATTTAACTATATTAAGAAAAACTTAGTGTAAGCAATAAAAGACACCAAAAACACACTTAAAAAACAAAGTACAAAAAAACAACAAAACAAAGTACATTTTGGCATGTGGATTGCTTGAAAGGAGATATCCTATTCTCTCCTCTCTCCCTCCTCTTCTCCATTCCCTGTTTTTGCACTCACTTCTTTCTTTTCCATTCTCTGTTTTTGCATTCACTTCTCTGGTTTCTGTACATGACTTCTATATTTCACTGTGTGTCTTGTTCATTCTCTCTGGTCTGTTCTAGTGCTCCATTTTTTTCTGATCGATCTCTCTCTCTCTCTCTCTCTCTCTCTCTCTCTCTCTCTCCCCCCACCTCTGTATTTCTGCCTATTTGCTCTCTCTGTGGTTTCCCACTGCATATACGTGAATATCAGAGAGAGCTTCCCGTCCCACAGACCAATGGGAAAACCATAGGAGCCCTGAGTATGAGCATAACATGGATGGAAACGGAGGAATGTAAATTGCAAAGCAACTTCAGCATTATAGGATCTGAAATCCCAGCAGATGGAAGCCATTGAAATCTCATACATTTAAGTTGAATTTATTCAAGGCTTTCTTAAGCTTTCAATTCTATCAAAAGCATTCTATGGAACAGGTCATAGATTAGTGGGAGTTGGGACAAAGATGATGTAGAAGGCTAACACAGAGTTTTCCCGGGGGCCTGCAAGTTATGGGAACCTTCTTTGGACCACTAAGCAAAGGTCTCAGGCACTCTCAGTTTCCAGCTCCCTGGGTCCGGTTTTTATTGTTGAAAAGGTTTATGACTTTTGCCATGGAGGCACCTTCCATATTGCAAGGTCTATAATTAGGTTTTGGTTTTGGAAATGAAAAGAATCAACTGAACTGAGAAAGTTGGATCTTGGTGTGAGGGTGATTTCAATAAATTATAAATTGAAGTAGCCACACTGAGTGAGGCCTCCAAGTCAGCCCAAGTTATGTGAAGAGTGGTTTAAAATATCAGCGCTCTCATAGTTCATATTACCATGCGGTATCTAAATGGAAATACTACTCGGCATAGCCATTTAACGGAGAATATCATGTCTAAGTTATTTCAAAAAGACTGTCTTCTCTTTAACACTTTTACACTTTCAGTGTTTCATAAGCATCTCTGTAACCGGAAATGGAGGCAAGCATTATCACTCGCATGTCATGGATGAGAAGTTGGTGCGCAGACATTAATCGACTTTCACCTTGCAGGTCAATGGCTGAGTCATTCAGGGTCTCCCTTTGGCTGCTTAGTCCACAGCAGCAGCATCTCGTGGTCAGTGAGTTAAAACTCTGGGGTTCTATAACTGATGAAGGCAGTCTGTTGGTGACCTTGAGTGACTTTCCTGTTCTCTCTGAATGTTTGTGTTCTTGCTGGAAACCTAGACAACAAACCCATACTTCCGATTGTATCTTTAAAAAAAAATTAGGAATTATGGATTGCCAGGAAATCAGAGATGAGAGATGCCATATTACATAGAAGCAAAGAATCTCCAAGGCAACTTGGCAGGGTGGTCCTGAAATTTTGCCTTACAGGGCAATTAGTGGAGGAGTTAAACAATACAGACTCTTGAATCCCATTGAAATGGAAAATACCAATATGACGACCAGGATTCCATATTTAAAAAAAAAATCACTTGAACCCAGTGGTGTGGCTCAGTGGTTGAGTGTCAACCTATGAACCAGGAGGTCACAGTTTGATTCCTGGTCAGGGCACATGACCAGGTTGCATGCAGGAGGCAGCTGATCAATGATTCTCTCTCATCATTGATGTTTTTATCTCTCCCTTCTTCACTGAAATCAATAAAAACATATTTGAAAAATCACTCCAGGTGGTCTGGTGCAGGTTTAGAAACCCTGACTTCAGTGGAACCACTGTCAATGCTTCTGAGGGGTTAGGTGTGCACTTTAAATAAACAAGCCATGAGATTAGAAATGTAATTCCGTTATAAGGAATTGAGCAGATGGGAGATGGACTGGGCAGAGGTGTTGGGAAACCCTGGCCTCTGTTTTTGCCAAGAAGTCCTCCAGTTTGAGCATGGAAGCTGAAAAGAGCCCCAAAGGAGCAAAGCTCCCCATCAACTTGCTGTGTGATCTTAGGCAAGCCACCACACCTCTCTGGGCCTTAGTTTCCTATCTGTAACATGGGAGGGTGGACTTGGTGATCTTTAAGTTTCTTCTATGACACGTTGAGATTTACCTCATGCCCTTTTTGATGCAAACACACTATACCAGTGGTCGGCAAACTCATTAGTCAACAGAGCCAAATATCAACAGTATAACGATTGAAATTTCTTTTGAGAGCCAAATTTTTAAAACTTAAACTATATAGGTAGGTACATTGTTATTAACTTAATTAGGGTACTCCTAAGGCTTAGGAAGAGCCACACTCAAGGGGCCAAAGAGCCGCACATGGCTCGGGAGCCGCAGTTTGCCGACCACGGCACTATACTATTAAATGCTGTCCATGACTTTAGTTTTTTAATATGATGCTTTATGGACGTATGCTTGGCCCACTGAACCTGTGTCCAGTCATGGTGTGCCCGGCCACTGAGTCAAATGCAAATGCCCATAGAAATCAAAGCATCTCAAGGTGATTCTCTGCCATCTGAGGCTGGAAAAGCAGCTTCCAAGAAGGCAAGTCCCAGGGAAGGAAGGCAGAAGTCTTCATGGCAGAGGCATTTCGAAGAAAAGGGGGTTTGGTTTAGAAGGAGGTAAGTATCCTGCCAGACATCTCGGCCCCAGGTGAGGGTAATTCTACCTGCGGCCTCCGCTTCAGAAAGTGACCAGAGAAGGCTCCGCCGACTGGCAAAGACGGAATGCTTTCCAGTGACCATGCTCAGTGCGGCCCTGGGTCATGGCCGTGTTGGCAGGAGAAACGTGTAATGGCTATAGTTGCTGGCACCAGTGCTGGCTGCTCGGGCCCAAGGCTGGCCAATGAGAGGAGGCTCAGTAAAGAAAGACTGCCTTCGTAGCAGGTCTTTGTCGGCCAGAAATGATCAGGTGTTCACCATGACTGGGAAGGAGCCAAAAGAGAACAATTTAGGTAAGAGAGCCCAAGGCTGAGGAGCTAAGTAATAGGTTTTACTGGGTTTTTGTTAAGAGTCCATGCAATTCAATGGAGGAAATATTTACTGAGCACCTACTATGTGTCAAGGCTTTAGGAATTGAAAGAGAAACAAGGCAGAGTCCCTTTCTTAGGTGTTTACAACCTGGTGTGGAAGTTCTCCGTACAAAACGGACACAATATATCATTCTAGTGTTGATGGCATAGCAGGGGAGGAGCCTCGAGGGTCTCAGGCAGCAGGAAAGGAAGGCAGATGAGGTGACGGTTGAGTAGGATTTTGCTTGGAGAAGAAGGGATGGGCAGGCTGTCTAGGCAGAGGAGACAAAACTAGCAAAGGCAAGAAGCTGTGAAAGAACATGGTGCCTATGGGAACTAGAGAGATGGTTGGAGGTGTGGGGGGCCATAGGTACGTACGCACAGTGGCCAGGAGGGTGCAGAAGTCCAGTTGTAGACCAGGCTAGGGGGCTGGGCGTGTGTGTGTGTGTGTGTGTGTGTGTGTGTGTGTAAGGGCTTTAGCAAAGGGGGTCTCTTGTTAATAATCACATTTATGTTTTAGAAACACTGTCCTGGAAGCAATGTGGAGGTTGGTGGGTAGAGGGCAAGAATGGAGCCGGGATGTGTGTTAGGAAGTCAGGGGAGCAAGGCAGTGCCTGAGAGGCAGGCACGAAGGATCATTCTCAGCTTTCTGACTTGGATAATGGGCTCCGGAGAGATCCCTCCCTCCCTCCCGGCTCCCCTCCTCCAAGTCAGCATCAGTGCCTGCTCTCCGCTCTCACAACACTCAGCCCAGAGCACTTGGAAGCAGCTGGCTGAGGGACACACTTTAAGGAACAGGGAGTTCTTAGAGCTGCCCACAGGAGAAAGTACTTAAAAATAAACTTTTGCAAAACTTTTTTTCAGGGATTGTATATTACATAAGGGCTATTATAACCTTGAAAAACAACAACAACAACACATAGATATACTGGTGAAGCATTATCCACACACTGAAAAAATGTACAAAATAGAAAAGTACAACTCTGTGAGTGACCACAAAGCAAACCTCAGTGTGACCATCACGGCGGGCCGGAACCAGGGTAACACTGCCAGCCTCCCCCCCCCCCCAACCCCGCTCCCCCACAAGACCCTCTTCTCAGCCCATGTCC
>NW_005871079.1:906377-908293 GCF_000147115.1 Myotis lucifugus
TGTTGAATCCTGATTTGAACAAACTATAAAACAAAAACATGAGACAACTGTGGAAAATTAGAATACTGACTAGATATCTGATTAAATTAAGGAGTGTTTTGTGTGTGTTTTTAAATTTAGGCGTAAGAATGGTATTGTGATTATATTTTTTAATAAAAAGAGGTCATGGCCCAGCTGGCGTGGCTCAGTGGTTGAGCACTGATGTATGAACCAGGAGGTCACAGTTCGATTCCCAGTCAGGGCACATGCCCGGGTTGCAGGCTTGATCCCTAGTGTGGGGTGTGCTAGAGGCAGCTGATCAATGATTCTCTCTCATTGTTGATGTTTCTCTCTCTCTCCGCCTCTCCCTCTCCCTTCCTTTCTGAAATCAATAACAAAATATATTTTTTAAAAAGAGCTCACATCTCGTCTTTTAGAGATATATCTACTGAAGTATTTACATGTGAAATGATATGTCTGAGGTTTGTTTCAAAATAACCCAAAGGGTCAGGGTGGGCTTTGGGTCAGAGCAAGAAAGAAAATTAAATTGGCCTTGATAGAAAATTAAATGGCCTTGAATTGATCATTGTTGAAGACGAGAAATACAAGAGTTGTGATTTTATTTTATTATTTTTCTATTCCTCTATGTTGAACATTTCCACTATGCAAAGTTCAAATTGAAAGACCCCAGTGGGCTCTTCCTTTGTGTTTAGCCTTAGAGGTACTTATACTGTACATGTAATATTCCCCCATTAATTTATAAGCATTTTCTATCTTATCACAAATTCTTCATTGATATATATTTTTGTGGCTACATATTTTTTCAATTAATGGGATGTACCACGACTTCCTTTACATTTTCCCTATAGCTGGATATTTTAATTATTTTGAATTTTAGTCTGTATTTAAAAATTTTTAACTCAGGTTTGGAGTTGACCATTTTGACTGACTCAGAAGGAAAGTCAAATCATTCATTCATCTATCCAAGCAACAGATATTTATGAAGCATCTTCTGTGTGCCATGTATTATGCTTAACATCGAGGACATAGGATTGAGTAAGAAGAATCTGTTTACTTTTTGAATTTCATGGAACTTGGAGGCTATTGGGTCAGTAAAATGAAGTATCACTTATTTTTTTCCACCACTGTGGTCTTAGTGCCCCTCTCTTGCATTCTATTAGCACCTTCTGCCCATGACTATCTGACCTCTAACATTTCATGGAAATTGTCCATGTGTATATACGTTTCTTCCACTATACTGTAAAGGCAAGGACCGTGTCTTTGTTCAATGTTTTTTGGGAAAAAAGCTTTGATGGCTTCCCATGTGCTAGGCCCTCGTTAAGAAAGCTAAAAGACCTTTGCTTTCTTGGAGCTTCTAGGCTGGTGGGAGGACCAACATTAGACAAGAAAGCACACAAATTGGGTTATACATTGTAGTAAGTGCCACAAAGGAAATAAAGAGTGCTAGGAGAGAATAACAGGAAACCCTAGTTTGGATGGATTAATTAAGGAAGGTCTGTTTTTGTAAATGACATTTGAGCTAAGCTGAGACTTGGAGGAAAGGGATCACGCATTCATGTGAGAACTTGAATGAGAGACCAAGAGAATAGAAAGTGCAGGGACCCTAAGGTGGGGAAGGTCGTAGAATTTTCAAGGAACTGATAGAAGGCAATAAGGTACCAGTGTTGTGGGGAAGGGGGAACATGCTGAATGAAAATTGGAGTGGTATGTAGGAAATTCATATAGGACTTTCTGGGACAGGAGGAGTTTGAACTTGATCCTAAAGCAATGGTATGTCATGAAGGTATGTAGGCAGGTAGTGTCTACTGCAATTACGATCCATTTTAGGAGTTATAGTTCCCTTTTGTTTTTCATGGTGAATAGCAGACCAGAGGTGAAAGTGGTAGACCAATTCAGAGGCAATTTCAGGGGTTCAG
>NW_005871079.1:909295-912247 GCF_000147115.1 Myotis lucifugus
TTTGTTTTTTCATGGTGAATAAGCAGACCAGAGTGAAAGTGGTAGACCAATTCAGAGGCAATTTCAGGGGTTCAGGTGGGAAGTGATGGAGACTGGACAAGGTGGTGGCAGATGCAGAATGGAGGTGGGCTTCAGATTCATGTTGGATATAGCATCAACACCTTGGTGATGGTTTGGACAAACGATGTGAGAGAAGGGAATTTCAGGCGTTATTTCTGGCTTGACTATCTGGATGGGTGGTGATACTATTTACTGAAATGGGAAAACAGAGATGACTAGGTTTGGGGCTACATCTCTAATCAGTTGGCACAGTTAATGTGACTTTCTCCAGCAATGCTTAGCTGGCACAGAGGAGGCAGTTGTAGGTTTAGTTTCATCCACACGTGAGGGTTTGTCAGGAGTGGGCGACAGGAGACAGAACAAAGGAGCTAAAGGCATTTTCAAGGAAGTGGTTTAGCATATCGTTAGACTAGGAACCCTAAACTCATAGACATGGAAATGAAGGTAGGAAGGGGCAGTTGGTCAGAGACAAGATGCTAAGACAATGGGGCTACAAGGGCAAGTGAACTGGAAGAATAGGAACATGTAGTTGTCTTCATCTTTGAATCCATGGCTCCTGGCATGTAGTAAAAGTTCAGTAAATACTTGTGATTAAACTGAAGTTATTGTTGACTTGAGGATTCTTGAATTTAGCAATCTTTCTGAATGAGTTCATCCTACTTTTCTACTTTAAGTCTCTGGTGGGTATAAACACAATAGTTACTGCTGGCCAGTGCGAACTCACCCTGTGCTGTGGGAAGCTGGATGGACTGTGAATTGATTTCTGGACATTTTCCCATCCATCCATCCATCCATCCATCCATCCATCCATCCATCCCTCCATCCCTCACTGAGCACTTGTCTTCATGCTAGATTTTTGGAAACAAAATGAATGAATGAGTAAATGGCAAAAAAAAAAAGTTCTGCTCATTAAGGAGCTATAAATAGCACCTGAGTTTCTAGACATGAACTTTTTGGCTCTTTGTTGTTCATACACAGTTATATTGAAACTAGAGAAAAAAACCTTTATTCTTTTGCCTGCTGTGTTGCTTTAAAATTTTATCAAAATGTAGAATGCTCTGAAGAAGCCCAGGTAGAAAGAAATCTTTCTATAGTGTCTAAAAATGTACAAAGAAAAATGCCATATTATCTCACTCATTTATGGATAATAAAGAACATTATAACCTGATGAACAAAAAGATAGATACAGAGGCAGAGAAGCATCGAACAGACTGTCAAATTACAGCGGGAAGGCTGGGGATGGTTGGCGGGGGGAGGTAAGAGATCAACTGAAGGACTTGTATGCATGCATATAAGCATAACCAATGGACACAAGACACTGGGGGGTGGGGGTGGTGTGAGGGCATGTGCTGGGGGGTAGGGGAGGCTGGGGGACGGTCAATGGGGAAAAAAAGGAGACATATGTACTACTATTTGTAATACTTTAAACAATAAAATAAATAAAAATGTACAAATCCATTTCTCTAAGAGCCACGGTAAGGTCAGAAGCCATGCCTCTATCAAGGGCAGGATGCAGATTTTTACTAGTTTAACATTTTAAAAACTACCACATATTATTTTTCAGAATGGTTTCCCCCACTTAAGGGCAATGTCCACCAACCCTTCTTCGGAAGTTGTCCAGTCTTTCATGAAAGACATTTAATTTCAGTTCATTGAATCAGCCTTTATTTTGTTTTTCTAAACCCTCTGTCCCTCCCAGAAAATCTGAAAAAAATCTCTCAAAGGAAACCAGGCTTTTGGACACTTGTTTTTTGTTTTTATTTTATTTTTTATAGTAAAGGTGGAAATTTATTGAAGAGCAAGCACAGACTCCCACGTGGGGAGGGGAAAGAGTCCCTTGGACATTTGGTGTCAGTCCTTTCCGCTGTTGCATTCAGAAGGCTTGAGGGCACAAGTCCAAGGTGTTTGCTGAGTATCTGGCCCAATGGGGTGCATACTAGATGCTCATAAATTCTTATTTGACTAATGGAATGATAAAGATCTTATTAGGGCTGGGATTGTGTCTATGTCCTCAGCCCCTAGTATAGAGCTATCTGCCTTTTAGGTGTTCAATGAAAATGTTTGTTGAGTGAGTGCCTGAGTGAATGTTACTGGGGGCTGTTGAGCTTTGAGAATCCAAAAGTGTGCTGTAGAGTTGATTCATCTGATCCCTTTCTAGCTATGAAGAGTAATATGAGATAAGGCCATGACTTTTGAATACTTTTGCTAGTGTTCTGCATCCTTTTTGGGAAGATGGGGAAGAGGTTAGCAGGCTGAGGCCTCCTTAATCATCACACTGATCTGACCTTCTCCTCGTCATCCATTCTCTTCCTGTGAAAAGTGTCACTCCAACCAAGTCAGTGAAGTAAAAACAAACAAACCAACCAAACCAACTTGGGTTCAATTATTATTCCTTTCCCTCATGCACGAGCTTTATGGTCCAAAATGCAGAGGGGCCGCTCAAGAGACTGCAAACAGAGTGAGCACTAGAAAATTAGTAGAGCATAGGAAATAGAGTGAATAATATTGTAATCACTGTGTATGGTGTCAGGTGTGTACTGGGAACATCAGGGGGAACACTCTGTAACAATATGTGATTATCTAACTACTATGCTATACACCGAAGCTAATATAAAATAATATTGAATGTAAACTGTAATTGAAAAAAAAAAGAGAGAAAGAAAGAAAAAGTTAGGAAAGAAGAAGACCTGGGAAGAAGAGCACCACTTTATCAGCCATTTACGAGGACCTCCAACTGTTTCCTGCAGCATGGTGCATGTCTTGGTTCATGTTGGAGGAATGCTACTTTCCCACTCACGATGTTCCTTCCATGTGGTAAGGTCTTCTACTACAGTAACATTCTTGGCCTTTCCAGACCATTTATTCACTCCTCCTGGAGAGGATATGTGATAT
>NW_005871079.1:913267-1126398 GCF_000147115.1 Myotis lucifugus
GGGTCCGCTGGGGTGCTGGCAGCCTGGGTGAGGGGCTGATCGGGTGTTTTCAGGCTGGTCACACCCCCTTCAGGATGGGGGTCCCCACTGGGTGCCTGGCCAGCCTGGGTGAGGGACTGATGGCTGTTTGCAGGCTGGTCACAACCCCTTCATAGTGGGGGTCCCCACTGGGATGCCTGGCCAGTCTGGGTAAGGGGCTGAGGGCCATTTTCAGGCTGGCCAAGCCCCCCGGCGATGGAAGCTCCCAGCCTCTCCTTTTTTTCTTTTTTTTATTCTGGGTTTATTTACCTTCTATAATTGAAACTTTGTTGCTTTGAGTGGAGCTCAGAGCCAGCCAGGGCGGGTGGGAGGGAAGCCTCCTTCTTGCTCCAGCTCCATGGCCATGACCAGCTGAAAGCAGGAATCTGGGGTTTATTTACCTTCTATAATTGAAACTTTGTTGCTTTGAGTCAAACTCAGAGCTGGGCCGCTGCAGGCGGGGAAGCTTGGCTTCCTCCATCATTGGGGCAACCAAGCCTCCTGCTTGCTCCAGCTCTGTGGCTGCCGGCTGCCATCTTGGTTGGGTTAATTTGCATATAGTCGCTCTGATTGGCTGGTGGGCGTGGCTTAAGGCGTAGCGAAGGTACGGTCAATTTGCATGTTTGTATTTTATTAGATTAGATACACTAATGCTATATTCAGGGTGGGGCAAAAGTAGCTGTATTGTTGTGACTATGTAAAAACATAGCACCCATTCTTATATTCTTATTAATTATTGTGTAATTTTCCATACAAACAACTTACTATTGCCCCATCCTGTATACACACATATATCTGGGATTTAATGCTACAGATGGATACATAAATGCACAAAGAAGTGTGTGTGTGTACACATACATTTGCTACGTATAATAGAAAAGCTCTGTCCCAGTAGCCTTTAAAATTCAAAGTCAATAAAGATAAGATACTATTTCCATATTTCTGTTGTTCTCAAGGTTAAGTCTTTGAATCAAGCATCTTTTCCAATTTGGGATTTAATTTTCTTGAAAAGAGAGTACATGGAGGGCAAAAACTTAAGAACCTGGGTCTTTTTTCTGACATGTCCCTGGCTATGGGGCCTGGAGCACTGTCCTCCTGCTTTGTTGCCTGAGTTTCATTGCATAGTGTGGTGCAGGCCGTGCTGTATTGGCTCTCTTAGCTTCTTCTGTTGCTATACTCTATGAACAAATAGCCAGACTTGTAGGTGGCCAAGGGAAGGTATAATTAGAGGGAGAAAGTGGTGAGGTTTGACAAGACAGGAAATACAGTAGCTCTCATCTACTGGAGACTTACATATTATGTAACTGGCCAAGGATGCATTGCCTACCTCATCCATTACTACAATAATGATATGGTCAGTGTTGCACTCTTCAAAAGAAAGGCATTTACAGGTGCGACAGTAGGTAGACAGACAGATAGAATATGAATGGAAGAATAAATATGTTGTGTGCTTGGCACTCTATTGGGTGCTGTGAGAGCCACAGGGTGCTATGAGTGGACCAGCCATGGACCCTTCCCAATTGCTTGCTTCTTGCCATCTCTGGCAAGAGAGGTCAGCTGCAGGCTCTGGAGGAACTGCTGCCTGAAAGTGGGGTAGGTTAAGTGCTATGGAATTGAATAAACGAGAACTGCTATCTAAAACTGTCAATTTAAGTCATCAAGCATTTAGCTATTCCTTCAGGGGAGCGCCCATAGCATTCATGTTTGGTTCTCTTACCTTGCCTATCCCACAGAAGGCCTGCTAAGTATTTTTTTTTTACACTTTTAAAAATTAATTTCAGAGAGGGAGAGAGAGGTAGAAACAATTATGAGAGAGAATCATTGATTGGCTGCCTCCTGCATGCTCCCTACTGGGGATCGAGCCCGTAACCCAGGCATATGCCCTGACCAGGAATTGAACCAGTGACTTCTTGGTTCCTGAGATGATGCTCAGTCATTGAGCCATGCTGGCGAGGTGGCCTGCTAAGTATGTAGTGAACGTATTAGCACACATTATTTACAGAGCAGTGTGCATGGATCGTGGTTAGGCAGGGACACATTGAGAGAAGCTTTGTGCTCACCACAGCTCTGTGTTGGAAAGATCTGGCTCGAGATTCTTAGCCTGGGTTTCTGAAGTATTTCCCTCGGACCTTGGTGTTTTCTATTTTCCATTTCCTACCCACCTGAACTCTTTCTCTTTCTCCAAAAACAGAGGGCTTTGTAAGGGAACAGTGATTGTCTTACTAGAAACAGCACTTTGCAAAGCTTACTTTGTATAAGATGCCTTTCAATATCTACCTGTGGCACCCGGGCCCGAGGGCAATGGCATCCACTTAAGGCTTTAAGGTTTAAAATAATGTTCTTAAAGTGAGATGTGCCATATGAACAGTGGGCAGCTCTGCTCCATCTGTGGCCACATGTGGATGGGCACCTCTGAAGGAGAAGGCAAAAATGCCTCCAGGTTTCTGGTGCACATTTTAGGCTCTGAGCCACAGTTATTGTTATTATTATTTATTCCTAATAATTAAAACTACTTTTTAGTGTTCATGGCAAATCTCCAAGGTAGGAATTATTGTGACTTGCAATTTAAAAAGAAAGGGACATGCGATTTGACTAAGGTTATATCACTAGTACAGTGGTTCTCAACCTTCTGGCCCTTTAAATACAGTTCCTCATGTTGTGACCCAACCATAAAATTATTTTCATTGCTACTTCATAACTGTAATGTTGCTTCTGTTATGAATCGTAATGTAAATATCTGATATGCAGGATGGTCTTAGTCGACCCCTGTGAAAGGGTCGTTCGACCGCCAAAGGGGTCGCGACACACAGGTTGAGAACTGCTGCACTAGTAAAAGGCAGAGTGAGGACTCAAGCCAGACTCCAAGTTCTTTCCCTTTTGTTGAATGAATGATTTAATGAATGAGTGACTGGTGATGTCACCGGATGCACCAGGAGTTGACCTGATTGTTGATGTTCTGCAATTCTAGTGCTCTCCCCAAATATTGGCATGGCTCATTATCTTAATTCAAGGTAAGTTAGTTGGTGTGTCCAGGCCATGGAACTCTGTTAAATTCATGAGGTAACTTCTTAAAGAAGCATTTTAGTGAAAGGAAGCACCACCAATCAATTAGCCAATTTTGCTCTTTGTATAGTGAGACCTAGGTTCCCACCAAGATGAATTTATGGGAAGTTGGAATTCAGGCACTGTTATTTTAGCCAGCTGTTTCTTCCCCAGGTCTGATGCGCATAATGTGCAGTAGCCCTGAGTGAACTTAAGCTCTCTGTGTTCTCTCCTTGCTCCTGTGGAATAAAGGAGCCCAAGGTAAGCATCCAAAAGGCCATAGGAAAGGAAGGAGGAACTGGGTGATCCATAACGTGAAAGACAGTGTTTAAACTACTACTACTAGTAGTAGTAGTAGTAGGAGGAGTAATTTAGGATTATTATCTATAATTCTATTATCTATTATTATCTATAATCCTCATTCTTCCTCTTCTTGTTCTGTCAAGTCCCAGGTGCATTTAGTTCTTGTTGCTCTTAACAACATGGCAGCTAAAATGTGTATCACAATTAAGAACGTGCAGATGAGACTTCATAACAACTCTCTGAGGGAGGTGTCATTGCTGTCATTTAGAGATTCTCTGAGGGTTGAGGCACCGAACCTGGTCCATTGACTCCAAGTTTACAGCTTCTCCAGAGCCCAGGGCCTTCTGGGGGTGGGGTGGGGAGCTCTCTTCCCTTCCGGCCACCCGCCTCGGACGCTGTCACCTGCTCAGGAGGAGAGTTTGTATGAGGAGGTCCTAAAGCCTTGGACTTTGCTAACTATTCCGCCGCCTCTCAGAGACCAACTCACCAGAGTTTGCCCTGAAACATACACAGCAATTTCTGTGCTAGATGCTGACTTTTTGGCATTTCCTGCTGGAGCTCTGTTTGGGTGGAGTTCCCGTTGGAAGCACCAGAGTGTTCCTGTTTGTGCAGTTGATGTTCAAAACCTTAAATAAACTCTGTTGTGATGTGTTCAGAAGCATAACAGCTCAACAGCTATTTATTAAGCACCTACTATGAGCCACTCTGAGCCTGGCACTAGTAGCTGAAGATAATGACCTCAGCAGACCTTGCTTTCAGTTGGGCCCAGGACACAGATTAATTAGTAAACAGGCATTTGCCCTCCAGGTGGCACGTGCCATGAAAGACCAAGTCCAGGGTGTTGGAGGTGGGAGTGAGGTGCAAATAGCATGAGCAACAAACCCAGAACCCAGCCCTGAGAGTGGCAGGACTTGGGGGTGTGCTATGGACCAGCAGAGGCTTCCCAGATAGTACCAGCCAGACTGCAACCTAACTATAAGAAACTAATTCTTGTAGAATCTGTTCTCAATTATCTGCAAGTAGCTGATTCCACTTCATTGGCAAGAAAAAGTTTTTAAGCCTTCTTTCAATGGCTTGAGTTATCTCCACGACTTCTATTTTCACTGCATTTTAAAAAAAATAGGGGTTCCATTTTATTTTATTTATTTAAAATATATTTTAAATTTATTTCAGAGAGGAAGGGAGAGGGAGAGATAGAAACATCACTGATGAGAGAGAATCATCGATAGGCACACCCACTACTGGGGATCGAGCCCGCAACCCAGGCATGTGCCCTGACCTGGAATCGAACCATGATCTCCTGGTTCATAGGTCGACGCTCAACCACTGAGCCATGCTGGTTGGGCAATTTTCACTGTATATTAATACAGAGGCACCAAATCTCATAACACAGTTTCGCCAACTGAGACAGCCTGCCTGAAGGAAAGTTTGGGACTAGTGACACACTGCATTTCCTGCTTGGACAGAGGAGAAAGGAAAAGTGGGGTCAGGCAGGGAAAGTGAACTGTTTCCCAAGCTTCCAGCAGTTCAGCTCTTTACGGGGAAGCTCATTATTTCATTTGAAGTGCATTTTCGGGATATCAAGCAGGCACATCTCTATTCAAATACCAGATAGGCAACAAACACATTCCAGAGCCTGCAGATGTAAATGACTTGGAGATTGTATTCTCCTTTTAGAGACTCCAGGCCATTGTTCCCTCCATTAGTGCAAATAATAAAGACCAACTTCCTGCCAAAAGGAAAAATGGGGGTGGGGATGGAGAACAATACAAAGGCTTCTGTTCCTCTGGCCAGGCTGAGTTCCCTGTGATTAGTATGGATCTGCTTTTGATCTCTTGGTCAAGCAACAAAACACCTATTTAATTTTAAAATAAACTTGACTGAGGTATAATTGACAAGCACTAAAACGCACCCATTTGAAATACCCCCTTCTAAGAGTGGACAAACGTATACAACCAGTGTAAGGGCCTCCACAACCAAGGACACAGATTAGCAAACATTTCAACTCCCCAAAGTTCCCTTAGGCCTTTTTGCTGCTACCCCAGCCCCAGCCCCGGCAACCGCTGACCCACTTTCTGCCACCATAGGTGAAGGCTGCCTGTTTCAGAATCGCCAATAAGTGAAATCATACCACATGTATTCTTTTGTGTCTGGCTTTTACACCCAGGATCATGTTTTCATGATTCATTCTCGTTCGTGCTTCATCGTTCATTCCTTTTTATATAATATGCTGATTTTTGAAGTAGCAAACAATTGTTCAGTGTACCACTCAGTAAGATGAGCAGATCAAGGAAGTCCCTCTGGTCTAAACATTCTATCATCTTGCCCGGGAAAGGAAGGCCCGAGAATTGCATCAGGTTAGTGCGGATCACATTTAAGACGCAGCCAGGCACATGCGTTCCGGAGCTCCAGGAGCCCAGAGGGACAGGGGGAGATAAGGCCTGGTGAGTGATAGAACACATTACGGAGGATGGCAGGGCTATTTGTTCAGTTCTGTTATGAGCTCAGCAAAATGTGACAATCCTGAGACATATAAATATATTTTGCTGTATTTATGAGTGTTTGTCTCGGGAGACCTGGCAGGGAGGGGTGGGTGGCAGAGTGGGTTCCTGCAGGAGTGGAGTAGGCAGAGATAACTGGGGAAGGCGGAGCCTGTCCCAGGATGCACAGCCAATAAATACTAGTAATTACAATGAGAGCTAATATTTATTGAGTATTATGGGTCAGGCCCTGTGCTATGTTCCTTATACACAGTGTTGCCTTTAACCTGTACCTGTAGCCTATGTAGCAAAGGCCAACAGTCCTGTTTGTTTGTTTGTTTTAATCCTCACCCGAGGATATTTTTCCATTGATATTTTAGAGAGAGTGGGAGAGAGAGGGAAATACAGAGAGAAACATCAATGTGAGAGAAACACATCGATTGGTTGCCTCCTGCACGCACCCTGACCAGGGCCCTGGCCGGGGAGGCGCCTGCAACCGAGGTACGTGCCCTTGATCGGACCCGAACCCAGGACCCTTTGGTCTGCAGGCTGACGCTCTTCCACTGAGCCAAACCGGCTAGGGCCCTTCAGTCCTCTGACTGCACCCATCACATTGTTTTACTATGTGAGGGGGTACACACACTTATCACACACTTATCCGCACACACTTATCACATAGTTATCTGCACACACTTATCACATAGTTATCTGCACACACTTATCGCGTGTACCGTGCTCTCAGCAGTCAGCACCGTGACGGCTCTGTGTTATAGACAGTCCTTGAGCTACTGAACCACTTTGCTTCCCAGCCCTGAGAACAGAAGTGCCGTGGACTTTACTGGTAACTAACCAGTGCAGGCAGACAAGCACCCCAGCTTCCGGTGTCACCTTTTGTATCTCCAGTTCTTCCCTCCGTGGTATTTGGCTTGCTTCTCAAACTTGTTCACCCTCCTTTTCTTCCCAGTCCCACCCAGCTTCTCAAGCAGTTTTCCTTGGGGACACTTCCTGTTCAACCACGTTCACGTGAGTCTTTAGCTCAAGGTTGGCTTCCGGGGACCCCAAACGTAGGCAAGGTGCTGTTCACATAGCCATTTTACAAATGAGAAAACTGAGGTTGACGGAGGTGCGGGTGGGGAAAGGAAGGATGTAGCTAACTCCTCCTCATCCTTCAGATGAAAACGTGACCTTCAGCTTCCCGGGTGCCTGTCCCGACTCTCCAGCTCAGTGAAGTTCCCTGCTTATGCTCTCAGAACTCTCCTTGAGCACTTATCTAGGTTGTCGGTTTCCTATGATCTGAACGATTATTTCACGAATGACCAACTCCCCTGCTAGACTGCTGGCTCCAGAAGGTCAGGGCCTCGTCTCTAGTGCTCTTAGCTGCATCACAAGGACCTTGGCAGAGCATTAGAACATAGTAATTGCTCAATAAATATTTACTGAACGAATGAATGATTTGAAGTCCCTTTAATTTCCTCATAGGTGCTCACCGGCCTCCCAGTTACTTCTCAGTCTCTGCATGAGCCAGAAACGCACAATGTACAACCCCAAAGAGTGACACAAGATGTCCTGCCCCCTTCTGTTCTTCGGGGCACTTAGGGAAGAGCAATATCCAGGGCGAGGTGACAGATGTTTGCTCCAGGGGATCAAAACTGAGTGTCAACTGTAGAGTTGAATCTAGAGGTGGGCCTGGAAGGCTGGGTAGAATCTGTACGATTAGGAGGAAATTCAAATAATAATTTTAACGAACTACAATGTCATTTAAATACACACACACACCCTGCATTGCATACACATTCGTGGCTCCCCGTACTTTTTCTTTTCTTCTTTTTAAATATATTTTATTGATTTTTTTACAAAGAGGAAGGGAGAGGGATAGAGAGTTAGAAACACTGATGAGAGAGAAACATCGATCAGCTGCCTCCTGCACACTCCCTACTGGGTATGTGTCCGCAACCAAGGTACATGCCCTTGATTGGAATCGAACCTGGGACCCTTGAGTCCGCAGGCCGATGCTCTATCTACTGAGCCAAACCGGTTAGGGCTCCCCGTACTTCTTAACAAAAGTATAGTCAGCCCCAAGTTCTCCTTAGGAAGCTGATAAGCATCTCTTTCCTTCTATTCCAGCAGGGATGGTTCCCCAGCTACATAAAATTTATAAACTGCTTTGGAAGCATTTGTGGAGAAAGGTGCCATATGAATTCCGAGATTATTGAAATAAATGCTGATTTAAAGATTTCCCAGGTGGATAGTTAAAATATACCTGGGCACACACATACACTCACACCCCACACTCAGGGTGCTTTCCACTCTGATCAGCAGAGGTAAATTTTCCTACCTGACAGTTGACTGTAAATCGAGAACTGTGTTTTAATAGACACCACTTTTCTGCTTCTGTGTGCTGCTGTCTCCAGCAATCCTTCACCTCCCGGGACACAGGGCCTGAAAGATTCTGGCACATTCTCTCCACCGCACATGGAGAGGTGGTGCCTAGCAGCAAGGTAAATATTGGCCTGCTGTACATGAGCAACGAATATAAATAAGTCAGGATAGCCTGAGAAAAATTAATCTCTGGATCCCCCATTTTTCTTACCAATAGGTAAGCAAATAGGAAATCACGAGTTTCCCAGGTTTTTGCCAAATCCAAACCAAGTATTTTTGTAGTAATATAAAAGCTGGAAAGTATTTGAGAGTCAATAAATGCTGAATCCATAATTTTGCTGATAAATACATGCCCTCATTTCTACAAACCTTGCTTATTGGACTGGATTACTGAACTTCTCTTCCTGACTTTACCCCTCAAAATCCTGTCCATCAATGTTTAGTTGCAGTAGCTGAAATAAACCAGGCTGTCCCGCACCACAGTGCCTTTTCACGTGCTGCCCTTGGGTGCCTGGACTGGAATACATTCCATTAATCCACATGGGCTGGGGACACTTTCTGAGCTTTCAACAGCTGGTACTCCAGGATCACCTTTTAATTTCCTTTATGAAGGTTTTTTTTTTTTCTTCAAACTCTTCCATTCCCAGAATTGCCACTTTATCCTGAACAAATGTGACTGTATATATATATTTAAAACACTGACATGACTGGGTTCTCTTGGAAAGCCCCTGCTCACACCCTGTGCCCACTCAGGCCCCAACTGACACTTCATTGTTACACAATTGCCCCCCTGTGACCTCTCAAGCCACCTCTCAAAGCATTTTGAGTGACGTAGATTTTATTGAAATTTCCACAAGGGAGAAAAGTGGAGGGCTTACATTGAACACCATATGGCCACACTTCATAAAAATCCTCATTAAAAATCTCCATCATTCAGAGAGCCTTTTCTCCCATCACCAGCTGCCTTATCTACTGTCTCCTCCATTCTCCACTTTCCTACAACTTCCTCCCATCCCTGGAGTCCTCTCGATCACCTCAATCTCAATGAGCAATTTAGCCCTTTCTTCTTCATTAACTTGCATCCTTGAAGTTTTACCTCTTGTTCATCAAACCAAGTATCGCTTTGAGATCAACCCTTGCAAAGGTATGTGGTGTGAAGAAAAACCAAACACATTTCTTCCCCTTCCACTAAAGACTGGAGTAACTTGAGGGTAGGAATCAAGCCTCATACCCCTTTGCATCTCCTACGCAAAAGACAGGGGTGGGAGAAAGTGGGCTTACAGTTGTTCTTATGGAAACAGACATGCAGGTACAGCTTTTTAACGATAGAATGTCACAAAGGCACTGCAAACCTACTTTTGCCCATCCTGTATTTATAAAGTGAAATAAATGAAAGAGTATAGCCGCAGATGAAAACCCCTAATGTCCCACTCTAATCATGGTTTTCTCCTGTTTAAAAGATCTTCTATACCTTCTCAATGAATGCTTTGGCCAATTGTCATTTCTCTCAGACTCTAGCACTCCTCCCAGCTATGATGGGCCCTCTCCCCTACCAGTCCATTATGCATATTCTTGCCTGCAGGCATCCATTCAGGTTGTCTCTTCAGGCTTGGAATTATTATTTTTTTTATTGCTAAAAGTATTACAAAGGGTATTACATATGTGTCCCCCCCCCCCAACCCTTGACAATCCCCTGGCCTCCCTTACCCCCCAGTGTCTTATGTCCATTGGTTATGCTTATATGCATGCATACAAGTCCTTCGGTTGATCTCTTACCCCCCTCCCTCCTGCCCCCCAACCCTCCCTGGCCTTCCCGCTGCAGTTTGACAATCAGTTTGAGGCAGCTCTGCCTCTGTATCTATTATTGTTCAAAAGTTTGTAATGGTCTTTATTATCCATGAATGAGTGAGATCATGTGGTATTTTTCCTTCATTGACTGGCTTATTTCACTTAGCATAATGCTCTCCAGTTCCATCCATGCTGTTGCAAATGGTAAGAGTTCCTTCTTTTTTACAGTAGCATAGTATTCCATCATGTAGATGTACCACAGTTTTCTAATCCATTCATCTACTGATGGGCACTTAGGCTGTTTCCAGATCTTAGCTATGGTGAATTGTGCTGCTATGAACATATAGGTGCACATATCCTTTCTGATTGGTGTTTCTGGTTTCTTGGGATATATTCCTAGAAGTGGGATCACAGGGTCAAATGGGAGTTCCATTTTTAGTTTTTTGAGGAAACTCCATACTGTCTTCCATAGTGGCTGCACCAGTCTGCATTCCCACCAGCAGTCAGGCTTAGAATTATTGATGCTGTTCGTGAGAGTGGTTGGTGGTGGGTTTTCTATCACCCTATTGAAGGTCAAAATGGATGCAACCGGTCTGGTCTTGTAGGTCCATCCAAGTCCTTTCCACTCTTCAAAGCTCCATGCAGGTCTTCACTTCCTCGGGATACTTCACTGAGGGCTCAGTCCAGGCAATTCTCTCTTGAGTCCTTAGGACATAAGCCCGAGTGCATCCACGCTGACGGCACTAATCTTTCAGCCTTACAGTATTTGGAACTTGGGGCATAAGGCTTTGAGGTCATTCCTCTTCCAAGAATGTGGTCATTCATTCATAGGTCTATTTACCAGATTTTTTAGGTTTTTCCTAATTCCCAGACTTGTAGTAGGTTTGTACTTATCTAATCCCTTGAAGTTACGTGTGACTATTTAATTTGCTTTGGCCAATGAAACGTGAGCAGAGCTGACACAAGCCCCTTTAAAAGTTTTATTTTTATTGATTTCAGAGAGGTAGGGAGAGGGAGACAGAGATAGAAAAATTAGTGATGAGAGCATCATTAGCCAGCTGCCTCCTGCACGCCCCACACTGGGGATTGAGCCTGCATCTTGGGCATGTGCCCTGACCTAGAATTGAACTGTGACCTCCTGGTTCTTAGGTTGACACTCAACCACTGAGCTCAAGCCCTTTTAAAGAAGAAGTTCTCAGAGGAAAAAATGGTAAGAGCTGGTGATTGATTGATCGCGCTCATTCCCCATGGCATGGCAGTGTTTGAGATATCCGGTGGACTGTCCATCGGTCTGGGTCCTTGAGTGAGGACCCAGCTGACTCACAATTGGTATGTGGTGTGAAGAAGAAGTAACCCTTTGTTGTGGTAACACCATTTAGATTCAGAGATCATCCCAATAATTAATAACAGAAATGAATAAAGAATAATGATGTTATTGCAGCACAACCTATTGTTTCCAGATAGACAGTGAGTTCCTTGAAGGCAGCACTCAGGCATAACTCAACTTTCTATCCCCCAGAGAACATAGCACAATGCCTCAGGCATGTTCAATAACTACTGCTGATTGTTCACATATACTGAGATAAGGTAAAATATATGAGACTAAGAGCAGGTCTTTGTGTTAGGACTTTCCCCTTGAGACATCAGCTTCTGAAAAAACAAAATAAACCTAAAAGATGGTTCCAATCATAGTCTAATAAGATGCTTGCATACAGGAAGGCAGAAGCGTATAATCAAAGGAAGCTGGGCTTTCAAACTGGATGAACCTGGGTTCAAGTGCAAGCTCTACCATGTGCTTGACGGCAGGACTTTGGGACAGTTATTTAAGCTCTTTGAGTTTGGAATGACATCACTACCCGCTACACGAGATGACTGGGGGGACTGAATGTATGTAAAGCACCCGGCACATAACAAATGGCCAATAAACATCATCCTTTAGGCTCTCCTCCCATCACGCCTGCGGGTTGGTATGAACTCTTGCTTAATTTTCTGGGAACTACTTTTCTTCCGTTACTTCCTCTGAGCTCCTGGTTGTTTGCCTCGTTCCTGGTTTTATTTAGCTTGGTCTACCTCAGATCCTTGGGGTTTTCCTTGTGCTGCCCCGTGCACACTCTGGCCTTCTGAGAATGTCCATCTGCAACTGGCTAGTGTTGGCAGTAGCCCTTGGCAAAGGAGGCCCAGTGGTGGGGGTGGGGGTGAAATGGCTGTCGGCTGCCAACCTTTTAAGCAGGGCCTTCAGTGAGGTAGGCATAGTCGGGGAGGTGGTCACTGTGGGGGAGAAACATTTAAGAGGTCATGGTTACCAGTTCCAAGGACGCTCACCCTGGCCCGGGCCCTGGCTCTAACGGCAGGCGATTCCTCTGCAAACCTGGGCTCCTATCAGGGACAGTAGCAGGGAAATCTGTGACATGATCTTCAGGGACTGACTCCTGCCACCGGCCGAGGCTTGGTGTGGTGCCGGAGGGCTTGTGCTTTTTGGACTCATGGCTCGGGGAGCCTTGTGTTTGCAGATTTATGTATTGTCCCTGAGTCCTTGAGGCCACCCCGCCCCCTCTGTGCAGCAGCAGCCCTGTTGTGGCATGTCCAGCCACCCCAAAGGTGCTTGTGTAACTTGTTTTTCAAAGTCTTGGCAGGAGTTCCAGTCCTGAGGTGAGAAGGGTGTTTACATTCTGGAAGAGCAGTCCCAGCGAAGTCTTGCATCTGGGCTGATCCTGACCAACCCCGGTGCCCCAGCCCCTTGTGTCTTTGTGGGACGGCTTGTGACAGCCACCGAGGTGGTCCGGGGTCTGGGAGAAATGAGCGGAGCCTGAAGGAAGGCAGGCTGCGTGGAAGCATTCGTCCAGCCCTGGGGCTCTGCCGCTGCCCTGGGCTCACTGCCCTCCCTGGAAAGGCGCTGGAGCTTCTTCAGAACAAAGCTTTTGTTGCCCTAGTGCCCGACGCTGTGCTCCACAGACGCTCATTAGTCAATAAACTGAAAATATGTGGGCCCGGAGACGCTGCTGAGGACACATGGGTGGAAGTTCTTGACTGACACCCCAGTTAACAGCTTTCTCTGAATAGTGCGTACATGAGTAATGGTTACTATTTATTAAATACATACTTAGTCTATGACAAGCAAAGGCACCTATTATTTCCTTAAGTTCCACAAGAGTCAATAGTTCCACACAATACATATTTCTCTCCCCAGTTAATAGCCAAGGGCACAGAGACTCATGGGCACAAAGTCTGAGGGTGTCACCTGAGGTGACACAGACAGTAAACCAGGATTCAAAGCTCTTTGCATAACCGGAGGCCCTGCTGATCAACTTTCTATTTCTTCACACAACTTCTCCCCTGCTACTCCTCCCCTCCCCTACCCACCCCCATCTCTGCATCCTGAAACAGCTGCAGGAGAGGGTGACCTTAAAGAAACATGGGCCACCACGCCCCTGCTGTGGGCAATCCTGCATTTTTTTGGGGTCATTTCTTCCTCTTGCAAATAGATTGGAATTCAGCATGGAAAGAACCCTGGAGAAGCCGCCCCCAACCCTCACGGATGTCTGCCTTGTTGTACTTAAGAACACCCACCCATGTCCAGGGCCTTCTAGTACCTGTCTCACCCCCACCCTCCTGCCTTCCAGTGGGGCCACTCGGCTTCCCTCTCCTTCCTCCTCTGACTGGTTGCAAGGCTGGTTTTCACTTCACTAGAAAAATCTTGCTCTATGGACGGTCCCTGGCACCAAATATACACTCACTAAATACTGAATTGCATGCTAAATTCTAGACAAAGGAAGAAAAAGCCAGGGATCCAGAAGAAAACAGAAAGCTTGGAGGATTGGGGAGGGGGTGCAACAACCTGACTCCCTCCCTCCCTCCTAAGGGAAGCAGAGGCTTCTTTAGTGTTAATGCTGTCATTGGATGAGAGTAATATCCAAATAGATCGAAAGCTCCAATCAATGCCAGAGCACAAGTGTGTACGCGGGGTTGTTTCCTTGGAAATATTTCAGCTGTAATTACTCTCCAAAGAGAAATATCCAAACAATTTCCTTGACCTTCTGGGTAGAAGTAACAATTGGACAGGAAGTCATCTCTGTGGCCTTTTGCGTGCGTGTGTGTGTGTGTGTGTGTGTGTGCGTGTGTGTGTGTGGCGCGCATGCGCACACGGCTGCATCTTCAGCGGTTGTCCTGTCCATAGGGTGCCTTTGACAGTCGCTCTATTCAAACGCTGAGGCGTGGGTTGGCTGGCGGTGCAGTGCCTGCCACCAAGCAGCAACAGCAGCAACAGCAGCAACAGCAACAGCAGCAGCAGCAGCAGCGGCTGAGATCATGCTGTTGATTTTGTTTTACAGACAGCAGCCCAGTCTGTTGTGCAGAGGACAGAATGTTCTCTTTTGTGAACTGAGCTTGAACTTTTCCAACCCACTTTGTTTGAGGAACTACACAGACACAGAGGGGAACACAGAGGGAAGATAACCCCTAAATCTTGAAATCGTCTTGCTCTTTCTGATTTTGGCCCAGACCGTTTGCTCTTCACGGCTTGAAATTAAAATTCCCAAGCATTACCATTCTTGGAAGAGCAAACCAAGGGCCTGTGATGTCCGTTTTCTCAGTCTGGACTTGGCGACTGGAAATTAACAAGTCTGTCAGCACCTCTCCTCAGATTTTTCCCCTGTTGGGCATTCAAAGGACAATGACCACAGAAGTTATTTTCCTGCAAGGAAAGGCACGGTCCCCAGCGCCTGTGACTTCGGGCTCAGTTGTTTTTAGGCTACCTCGATATTACAGATAGTGTTCCCCCACTTGCCGATGGCCTGAGAGAATTCACACTGAGGAGTGGGGCCGATGGCCTCCATAAAATCACCACTTGAGAAGCTGCCAATACTTTGTAAGCTGGTTTGAAATTTCTCTCCCGAAACAATGTTTACCGAGTCTTAGGGCTGACTCTCCATTTCGGGGCACACTGATAAATGGCTCAGGGGCTCTGCCTTAGGATCTGAGGGTGAGACCTCTGTAGGTGAAACAACAGAAGTTTTCCAACTTATTCTTTTTAATAGCAGTGAGTTCTTTTTTATACACTAAAATTTACCCCAAACCCACCGGTGAGGCAGAAGAGCACAACTTTGTGTGAGCCCTGGGTTTTGTGTCTCTTACTTGTGGACGCACATAGCATATTGGGCAAGTTATGGTTTCTAAAACTTGATTGGAGCAAGGGGCATGATGCTTATCTTGTGCACTTGCAGAGGCATTCATTAGTGTCGAGTGCTATACTGCTGACCAATGAAAGAGACTCTTCTCTTGAATTTGCAGCTCTACCATCTACCTCCTCGATTGGAGGGGGGCGGGGGGGGTGCTGTCTTGTAGATCTTGCTCACTGCTGGCAACTGGGCTATTCCTACAAGAGTGTCTTTACTTCTGAGATGATTCTAGTTCCTGGAGATTCCCTGAGACCTTTTTTTCCCCCCAAGTTAACATATCATCAGAATATTGGTTAATTATTGGTTAATAAGTTCATTTATTCTCTAAACTTTCATTGAATACTTGCTATGTTTAAGTTACTGGATGGGATCTAGGAATTGGGAGAAGAGTAAGATATGTTCACAGCCTTCAAAGAGTTTACAGATTGTCCAGTGGGAGAAGCAGAAATACCCACACATACATATACACACATATACACATACATATGCACATATGCATATTCATATACATATACATACATAATAAATACATATGTATGTAATACTTATAATACAAAGGAGGTTGATGCATGTTTAATGGAGGTACATGTAATAAACTGTGAAGGCAGAGGATTACAGATACAAGATGAGGATTCTAATAGGTAGAAGTTGAAACAAGAACAGTCTAGACAGCAAGATAAAGAATCATGAAAATAGATGAACTTTGTGGTTTATAAAATTGTGTAGTGTATTATATTTGGGTAATGAATAGTTCTTGCAACTGAGCAGTTGATGCTTGAGTATGTAGCAAGAAGCAAAAATAGATTGACCCTAGCTTGGGGATGTCTGCATTCCTCCTTTGCACCACTGCTAACTTTTCTTGCTGATTTTGTATGATGCCTCAGAATCCTTCTCACCACAACTCCTGAAGAAGCCACCACTAATCAGTTGGGGTTGGCCCTTGAGATAAAGCCATTTGTGGTTGGCCCTTGAGATAAAGCCATTTGTCATTCCGGGCTTGGGCCTGAAGTCCCATGATTATGTATTTATATTTTGTTGGGTTGTTCTTGGGGAATTATTGCATTTTTTTTAAGAGAGGAAGGGCGAGAAAGAGAAAGAGATAGAAACATCCATGTTGAGAGAGAATCATTGATTGGCTGCCTTCCGCATGGCCCCCTACTGGGGATCGAGCCTGCAACCCAGGCATGTGCCCTGGCCAGGAATCAAACTGTGACCTCCTGGTTCGTGGATTGACATTCAACCACGGAGCCGCACTGGCTGGGCTATTGTATGTTTTTAAGAGTCAGAATGTTATGAGAGGATGACATGATTCAGCCTGTGTTTTTGTCAGGTAGCTGATGGCCATGGGAAGGATCCATGAGAAAGTTGAGAGACTGGCAATAGACTGACGGACGGACTGCAAGCAGATTGGAAGCACAGAGATCAGTAAGAAGACTTCGCAAATCACCTAAGCAGTGGGAGTGGCAGGGAAAGGCGGGTACACTGATGGGCACTGGGGAGGTAGAAATGATAGGACTTGGTGATGACCAAGGGAGAAAGAAGACTTGATAATTGGGTATTCTCATCTGGGTTATAAAGAGAAGAGGGGACTGCTACAGTCTGAATGTATCCTCTCAAAATTCGTATGTTGAAATCTTAACCCCCAAAGATAATGGCATTAGATGGGCCTTCAGGAGGTGCTTACGTCTCAAGGGTGAAGCCCTCATGGTTGAGGTAAGTTCCTTATAAAAGAGGCTCCAGAGAGACTCCTAGTCCCTCCTGCCACGTGAGGCCAGAAGGAGAAGTCTCCCACCTGGAAGAGGGCCCTCACCCAACCATGCTGGTGCCATGATCTTGGACTTGCAGCCTCCAGAACAGCGGGAAATATATTTTTATTGTTTATAAACTACCCAATCTCTGATATTTCCTTATAGCAGCTTGAATGGACTAAGACGGGGCCAAGAGAAGGAACACAGGAAGAAGGGCTTTGCACCTTTCTTTTAATAAAGGGAAGATGATGAGTTGAGTGTCAGATAGATTGAACTTGATGGGTCTATGGGACAGCTATGGAGAGAATTCCAGCCATTATTTGCAAATACATGCTTGGAGTTAAGAGCTAAAGAAGTAATTAAGGATTCAGCCACATAGAGGAACTAATGAAAGCTTTGGGACCGGATGTCATCAACTAGAAAGAGAGCTGTGCGGGTCATTTATAGGCCTTCAGAAAAAGAGAGGGCCAGGTTAGACTTTGAGAGATGCTTACGTGAATGAACGCCAGAGGAAGAGTGTTCAAGAAATAATATAAAGTCCTAACAATATAGGGCACCATTAGTTAAACCTAGTCCTCCAGTACTGAGTCTGATTCTTCTTTAGTACAGAACAGTGGCTCACCTGAGTGTAACCTGTTTGGTGTCCATCCGAGAAGGAAAGAAAATAAATAGGTAGTTTTCCTCTGCATGTCCCTTCAGGCAGTGTTTCTCAAACATTTTTGATGATTGACCATGACCCACAGTGGAACACATTTTACACAGACATATATAATCATGTAACTAAAACAAGTGGTTTTATGAAACAGTATCTATCTGTATCTTCTGCTATTTTCTATTTTGTTCCATTTCATTGAAAAAGTGCTGTTTGGGTCCCAGTAAGTTAATATCACAACCACTAATACGGGGCTACCTGCAGTGTGAAAGACAGCGAGGTAAGGGGCTGTGGTTTCCGGAAGTCCACTCTCCCTCTAGTGGTTGGCATCTTTCAGGGAGAACAGAGTCTCTGCACAGCCTGAGGCCCAGTGGAGAGCTGAACTCCATTTCCAAAGGCTTTCCTTTCATGTAGGGATTTTTAGCTTTGGGAGGAAGTCTAGGTGAGTTCTACCAGCAGGGATGCTGTGGGTCCCAGAGGCTAATAACACTTGATACTAATACTAACAACAACAGCATTATTGAATCAGGCCCTGTACATACATTAACACAGTTAAACTCTCACAATAAGCCTCTGAGGGAAGTGTAATTATTCCCTTCATTTTACAGATGAGAAACACTCAAGCCAAGAGAGATAACTTGCTCATGTTCATACAGACAGTCAATGGTGAGATGAGATTAAAAGTCCCCCAGTTGGCTTGCAGAGTAGGGACAATAAGCTATATCTTCTTTGGTCTACCTGGGCCTCTATGGCATCCCCATCGGCCCATTGTGCGTCTCTTAACAAGGCTTAGTCTTTCCTTATGGTGCTCTTTATTCCTTTTCTCAGTGGAGCCTCCGTGCATGTGAACGTTTCTTAAATATAATCAAATATCTGACATGCGTTCAGGAAGTGGAGGCAGGAAAAGAAGCAGAGAGAGAAAAGGAGTAAGGTATCGGGGTGGGGTGTGGGGTGTGGGGTGGAGGCAGGGCAGGATGACAAATGGGCTTCTGAGGGTGGGTTGAAACGGTGTCTGAGGGCCCCGTCACCTTTACCTGGCAACAGCGTCTGAACTAACTCCCTGCTGCCATCTTCATCCCGACAGTCCATCCACCCTCCACCAGGCTTATCTTTCCAAAGCAGCCCTGTCATCATCTCTTCTACTTAATGCTTCCTGCTGAGGCTGCCAGCTCATCCTGTCCCAAACTGAACTTTTCCTCTCTCCCTTCAATGCCAGCTCACCCTTTCCACTCCACCCAGTGTCTGCTCTTCAGATGGCCATTCCACACTCAAAACTGGCCCCGCCCCCGCCCTCCCGGTTTCCACATGAAGCTAAGCCGGCAACTCTCCTCTCTGTCCCCCACCTCAGGGTCTGTGCCCATGCTGCGCCCCTCCCCCTCTATCCCTGCCCATCCTTCAAGGACCAGTCCAGCTCTTGCCTCTTTTCTTATGTCTTCCCCTGATCTCTTTTTATCTTTGCCTCTTTGCTTTGGTACCATGCATTTAGGAATATCACCAAATACTGTAGAATATTTATTTGTTTTTAAAATATATCTTTATTGATTTCAGAGAGGAAGGGAGAGGGAGAAAGAGAGATAGAAACATCAAGGTTGAGAGAGAATCATTGATCGGTTGCCTCCCGCATGATCAGGGATCAAGCCCACAACCCAGCCATAGGCCCTGACTACGGTAATCGAACCGTGACCTCCTGGTTCATAGGTCGACGCTCAACCACTGACCCACTGCGCCGGGCTACTGTAGAATATTTAAATGGTCCATGCTTATGCCCTCAACCAGATTCATTCATTTTAAAACTGTTTATTGAATTGACATTGAAGGTAAGAAGTGTCACGACTCTAGGCTCCACAGACAGGGCCAGCACAGTCAGTGTAGGAGAGCTGTTGTTTTTGACACTCAGCTTCCCTTCACCTTAAGAAAAAGATCCCAGTGTTCTTGTGGGCATTCCCCAAAGTATTAGTCCATGTTGTATGAGCGGGGCTGACCACTCCTCCTCCGATGAGGAGTGAGCATGTGAGAGAGACGAGCTCGGTTCACAGATGGTAGGTGAGTCTGGTTAGTCCAATGGAAATGAGCCCCAAGTTCTCAGTAGAACTGAGGATGCTACACTGGTGGAAAGTGAGCCAGGGGCTCCTGGCCATCATTATTGCCTCCACTGGGAGAAGGCCCGCCTGAAGGGGAAGCCAGCCAGGAGGAAATCAGAGTCGAGGGATGGAAAGCAACCATCTCTGGGGATGGGTAACATCTTTTGAGCACTTAGATCCAGCCGTGACTGTTCCTTGAAGTCAATAAATTCTCTTTTTGTTCAGGTTGATTTCTGTTGAGATTCTGTAATTTGTCACTAAAAGAGTTCTGTTGCAGTGCTTCCTTCAAGATTCATGCTCCATAATGTCTCTGCAAATGGATGACACCTCCCAGGGCAGCCCTCTGGCACCTGACCTGAAACTGCTCCCGGACCCTAACTAGCCTGGGCTGATCCCCATCCAGTTCAGGTTGGGCGGAGGGTCAGATGAAAGTGATCAACTGGCTTAACACGGCTCTGGACGAGCACTGCCTTTCTTCCTTCAGTGGATCCTCCCCACAGCGCCCTGCCTGGTGCTGACATCCTCCAACTGTTCAGTGCAGACCTGGAGCTTCTGTGCTGCCTTATGTCGGCTGCTTCGTGCAAATAGTTGGTGTTGCATCTCTGCCAACGACAGAGATGATCCTCTATCATTTGATATGATAGGTGTATCTCAAAACGAGATAGGATCCTCATCTTGAGCAAGAGTTACGGTAATGTGTTCATAAATCTAAAGTGGCCTTATCAGTTAGTGGTGGTGATAAGGTGACTACATAGAAAGAAAGACTTAGCGTAGTGTTCATTTAATTATGCCTATATTTTATAAGCACCAACTAGAAATTAGAGACCAACCTTGTTAGTCATGTCGCACAGCCCTAAGCCAAGTAGCTGTTTATTAAATACTTTTGGCGAGGAACAATGCTCTCTGCCTTGACGTTATTTAGAGATACTATTGGACAAATAGAGAACAAGGTCTTGTTCTCAGTACAGTACTCACTTCCACCTCTTGGTCACGGAATGATCACGTGTTCCTGAGCCAGTGGTAGGAATAGTTTTATTTTCCTCCTCAACTTGGCCTCTGATTCTTGGAACATTGTCAGTCCCCAAAATCAGAGGCTGGGGAACATTTGAAAATGGTTTTAACAGAACAGGTTCTGCCTTGAACTAAATCACGGCTTCACCTCAAATGTCCCCAGGCTGCCCGAGCTGACTTCCTGTGCCTACATTTAGTCTCTGGCGAAGGCCACACGTGTGCACGCCCTTGGCTCAGCCCCAAGCTGGCGCTTCTCCAGCAGAAGGTGTCCCTCTTGCTTAAGTGCTTCTGCCTGGTGAATACTTGGAACATTTCGGGTGCCCTCCCTGGCCCCTTTTAGTTAAATTCCTCTGTAGTGAAAGCATAACAAAATAATTGCAGTGACCTTCTGCTCAGGAGCCCTCTAAACAGCTCCTGATAGAGGCACTTTCAGAGGTAAGACTTGGCCAGCCACTGGTCTGCATGTGAGCTGGGTGGGCAACGAGAGATCTTACAAGAGAGTAGATTTCTTTAGAATGTGTGAGGAATAAGTTCAGCTAGTTACTATTATTATTTTCCGAGACAGAATATATCCCAGGATATTAGACTTTAAAGATGTGGTAACAATTTCACTTTTACTATAGTCAGGAGTTGGGGAATGTTTCACTCATCTCCTTTCCTTCACTGGGGTGGGGTAGCCACTGATTTTAGGGCAGACTCTAAGAAAGTGGTTCTCGGCCTTGGGGGCACATTAGAATCATCTGGAGATTTTAAAAATTGTTGATGCCTGGAGTCCACCCTTAGAGAATCTAAATTATGTGGTTTGGTGTGCATCCTCATGTCAGGATTTAAAAATCTTCCCAGTATTTATAATATACTACTAGAGGCCTGGTGCACGAAATTCGTGCACTGGGGAGGGGGGTTGTTCCTCAGCCCGGCCTGCACCCTCTCACAATTCGGGACCCCTTGGGGGATGTCTGACTGCTGGTTGGGGATTGGGCCTAAACTGGCAGTTGGACATCCCTCTCGCAATCCGGCATGCTGCATGCACCAGTGACCATACTTTTCACACAGGTGAAAGGCATCTTGCTGTTGTATGGGCAGCCACATTTTTTTGCCCTGATTATAAAAAGTTGTATATAACATGATCCTTCTGAGGCAGTAGTACCATTTCCCCCATCTTATGGGTGGAAAAACTGAAGCAGAGAGAAGTAATTGGCTTTGTCACACAGTTATAAGTGTCAGAATCAGGGCTGACCACAAAACGTGCAAGCCAGGGTCCATGCATGTCATCGCTACATCATCCTGTTTTTTTCAGTGTTAGAGTAGTCTTGCCAGGTTTTAATTTTTAAACCTAAGAGACTGTTCCCAATATATAGGAATGCATGTTCATCCCCATGTAGAATAAACAGGATGTGGACAGTTTGGAAATTCTTCTGATGAATTAGGATTAAGCAGCCACAGATCTCTTTTTCAAATACTGAAGAAGCCACCTTCCTTGCTTAACTGTGTGTGGGATGTAGCAGTTTATAAGTTATGACATAGTCACTCGCAATCTGGGACCCCTCGGGGGATGTAGCAGTGCGCCAAGCGGCAGGCGGCCAGGGAGGAGCCCGAACCGGGGCTGGGCGCTGCGCCACTCACGCTCATCCCAGCCCGCTGCGCCTGCTGCTGCCAATCAGTAGTGCTGCCACGGAGTCGGGAGAGGCTCCCACCACTGCAGCTGCACTCGTGGATCGTGAGCCTGGCTTTTGGCTGAGGGGCGCTCCCTCTGTGGGAGCGCACTGACCACCAGGGGGCAGCTTCTACATTGAGTGTCTGTCCCCTGGTGGTCAATGTGCATCACAGTGACTGGTTGACCAGTCATTCCATCTTAACGGTTGCTTAGGCTTTTATATATATAGATAGTTGTATAATCTGACCAGGTCCAGGAGAGAAAAATAATGGCTAAGTCCAATCTGTTTGAACAGGTTATCACTGCCTAGAATTTACTTCTTATGTGTTGCAGAATACAACTTTATAGTAAAGAAATTTGGAAAAATCTTTCCCCCCCCCAAATTGTAATTGAGGATTGCTTGTTGCAAAGGACGACTGTAATGCCTAAATGAGGTTATGCAGCCATGCGAGGGAGGGTGGAGGTGATGGTGGTGGTAGTGGTGGAGATTGGGGTGTGTCTGGGGGGGCGGAGCAGCAGTGCTTTGTAAACCAGGAGTTGCAGCCTCACACACCTGCCTGGGAGTGAGGTTGGGCTCAGGCAGGGACAAGAGGGAGAAGGGAGGGCAGGATAGAGGGTAAAGAGGAGTGGCAGAGCTGGCGGGAGGCAGGAGTTCTATCTCAAAGGGGAACACTGACCCAGGTCTGGCTGACTGTTACCAAATGAATCTGGACCTAATGTTACCAGAACTTTTTGGTTTTGTTTTGTTTTTAGGAGAAGACATGCTAATATTTGTATGCAGAATCCCTCAATTTTAAGAACACTGAGTGCCAAAAGAACATATCTGAGGACTAGACCCGTAGATCATTTTGGGAACTCTAAGACTGTACAGAAGTGGGAACCTGCTTAAAATCAGACTGTTTAAAAACGTAAATCACTCCTTTCAAAACTCATTTATATTCCCATTATTTTATGGATTGACTCTCCTCTCTGTAGGCTGCTTTGCTTGAGGAAGAAGAGTTCCCTATCCCTGGAGACACTAGAGAACGTGTTAGTATATATTTTTGGAGTCTCCTAAGCTTTAAGGAGTTGGCATGCCAGGTGGGGAAGAGGTCTGAGCTGGAAGGAACATTACCTGCTATATTATGTGGTTTCATTTGCCAGAGTCTGGCAAACCTTTGTACCAAGCTGGCAGGATCAGAGTCCATGGGGTGGTTCTGGAGGCAGGAGGAGGAGGGGCGTGTCATAAAGGAATGCTGGTACAGTACTTGCAGAGTTCCTGGTGCACAATGGGCCTGCTTATGCACAGAGAGTGATATCAAGAGAGGCACAAGGTAGGGAGTATTTAAGGTAAGAGGCAGGAGGGATCTGAGAAGGAAGTGCTGAGAGTCAGAAGTGAGTAAGACTGATTTATCCTCATGCTCTTAGAAGCTGCTAGATTTTTACATGAAATTTTGGCTGTGGAACCAGCGAAGACAACGCTGTGCTGCTCCCTCATTCTATGACTTAAAGGCATGCAAAAGAAGAACAAATATGAGAGGGAAAGGAGAACACTGTTGTTTGGACATAAATGTCCTTAATAGAGTCCAGGAGTGACAGTGAAACTATTAAAACATACAAATGATAAATTGATTTATGGGGAATTGAGCTGCACTTATTTTCCCACACTTCCTTTGAAAGTCTCTTTAGTTCCATATTTATTGTATAAGGCAGCTTGTAATGCCCTCTCAAGTGTGGAGAAACAGCAGAATTCCTCAAACAAAAAACAAAGAAACATCAAAATGTTGTAAAAGCAATTTCTTCAAACTTAAGACATCATATCATCGTATTATCTAGAAATGGAAAACAGAAAAGAGAGAACTGTGGCAAATCCCTTTGTGAAGCAACTGTAGTATGTGTGGTCTCACCTCAGCTTATGTGTTTTGTGGATCTGATTTTGGGTTTTCTTTAAGTAGGACACACCTATGCCCTGTTTAAACCTCTCCCCCAAAGTGAAGCAACTTTGAAATGAATGAACATGAGCAATTACTACCATCACCACTTTTCCCTTCCACAACATACTATCCACGTGGGTTTCCTGTTTTGCATTAGGAATTGATAGAGTCACAACAGATTATAATAGGAAGGGAGTGTTGATATCCTTCATTGTATCATCTTCACTTTGCAGATAAGAACTCTAAGGGCCAAAGAGTTAGAGGGATCTGTCAGGGTCACGTGGTCAAGTAGTGACTATCATGACATTCTTGATCTTATCCAACATCTAGTGCCTATTTCTTCTCAACAGAATTCCAGTTTGGGAATTTTCCTTCCCCAGTGTGACTCAGGGATAACCAAACTGACACCATTTCCAGCTTCAGGGTAGATCCTAATCTAAGCCAATCAATGCATGCCATTCTCTTGGCAATTGATCCAGTGGTGAGTACATGATCTATGATGGCCCAGTCAGACCAAAAGAGAGGACTTATATCTCATGTTTGCAGGAGAAGGCTCTCTCTCCTGCATGTAGCCTCCATTACCATTAGGAGCCATTTCTTCACCATCAGGGGTCTAGCTGACTCAGGTGTCTAAGCACAATTAGAGCACATAGATCAGCCTCTACTAGGGGAAGTGCACTCCTCATTGTACCACACAATTGCCTCACAATTCCCAGCAGGCTAGGCTACTCCGCTGGGCACTGGGCAAAGGGAACATTCCACCTTTTCCAGGTTGCTGAGCAGAATTGGTGAGCAGCCACAGAATAGCACTGAGGGAATTTCTGTGGCCCAGTCTTTGGTGATTGAACCTTATGCTGGCCCCCACTGCTGTGAATGGCGCTACCTGCACTTGCACATGGCTAATGAGACAGAAGAGGAAGAAGCTACCTGAACTAGCCAAGATATTTTAGTTGTAAGTGGCAGTTGATACCATTCAAGCTGTCTAAGTAATAAAAGAAACATATTGGCTCAAGTAAATAAAAAGTCTTTGGAGGTGTGACTCAATTTATAGGCTCAAATGATGTCACTAGTCACTTCTTGGCTGTCCTATCATCCACACTGACTTTATGCAGACTCACATCCCACCTGGGGCAGGATGGGAGCAACAACTCCAGACACATCTTCTCCCCTGCTCAAGGCCAATGGGAAAGAGGTGAGCCTCCCTCCATCTGAGGTGATGCAAATGTCCTAAAAGTTGGGGGGCCAGATGTGGGTATGAACCTTTTGATTCTCAAGCAGAAGCTCCAGGTGTTTAGCTCCCTCATGATTATGGGTCACCCACTGGGGATGGGATTTATGGCCAAATTGTGTCTCAGCTTTTCTTATGGTTTCCCTTGTTTGCCAATGTGAGGAGATCAACTTCAATGTCATTTGCCCAACGTCAAGGGATCCCTCCACCAGTGCTTAGGTTTTTTTCCTGAAGGAATTATTCCATATGCAGGGGTAGATTACTTGGGTCTGTGGAGGAGGAGGTGAATTCATCCTTTTCCTTCGGCACCTTTTTGAATGAAAACCACTATGCAAATGTCTTCTTGCCTCTCATTGGCTCTGGTTGGATCACGTGCCCATCCCTGAGCCAATCACTATGGCAGTGCTCTGAATGACCAGGCCTGAGTTGCATGTTTCTCCCTGAACTGGAGAATGTAGGCTGAGAATGGCAGCAGATGTCCAGGGGAAACGACTGTTCTGTTACCCAGGAGACAGGAGAACAGGTGCTGGTTATTCAACCTGATATCTACAAGCTCTTCTAAATGTGTAGATATTTTTAGTTTATACAATATAGTGCAAAGAGCATAGATTTGAAATAAACCTGAGATTTCAGTCCCACTCTCCTTGATTCAGCTCCACAATTGTTAAATGGAAAAGGATTCCTTTACCCAATTTGATCCAGGTGTTCTGAGGTTTGAATGTGATCCTGTAGGAAAGCCCTTTTACAAAGGTTAAATCAAAGCCCCCTTACAAATGGTAGTTAAGGGCTAAACCAAAACGAGGGACTGTTTTCAGCATTGTTATTACTGTTACCATCTTTTCAGAATTTCTCCCACTCAAGCTCTGATTATGATGCAATGCTTTTACAGGCAAGACATGAAGAGTAAATGCATGATAAGCAACTAGAAAGAATTTGGCCAGGGTTGCTGTGAGCGTATATAGTATCTTTGTGAGAATCAGAAATAAATTCCTCCCTCCACCTCTGGGTGCTGCAGTTTCCAGGGAACATGGTCTGGCAAATGGATAGCATCTTTGTGCAAAGAAAAAAGGCCTGAATGCTAGGTTGCATGGTTTGGTGAGTGGAATGAATGTCAGATGTCAACTGTCCCTGATCCCTTGGTAGGAGCGGGGGAGGACAGGGTGAGGAGATGTTCCGGGCAGCGTACCGCTTGCACAGCTGTACTCTGTGCCCTGAACTTTGGTGCTGAACCATCGAGCAGGCTGAACTCTGCAAGCCTAACTCCTTGTTTTCCTGGCAGCGTTCATCTGACCCTCTAAGACCATTGATTACGCTCCCCTTTTCCTGAGCTTTTTCACTTCATGCTGAATGCAGCAGGCATGCTGTCTCTTTTAGTTAACTACCCACTAGCATCCAGATTCTGCTGGCTTTTCAGATGCGCACCATATACCATTCCAACGGTGATGAAGAGAATCCTTCCTTCTTAGCCATCCCGAGGAGTGGCATTGCGGAGGGCAGGAGTGAATGCAGCGCGCGGGTTGACCACAGTTGGCTGTTGCTGGAAAGTCAGACGCTGATTTCTCCGAAATGCTCAGGAAGAGGGATGAAAAACACAGGCAGCTTCACTAGACTGACCACCATGTTTGCTATTCTAAATCCTCCTGGCAACAACTCCGTAAAGAAATTATTTGAACGAGATCCAGCCAGCCTCCAGGGAGCCAGGGATGCGATACAGTAGCCTTTGTGTTCCTATGCCTGAAAGTCTTCCTGTTCTTAAAAGATTATCCTTCTCTTATGGGAAAGGTGGATATAGTGGTCCCCCCTTATCCATAGGGGATTTGTTCCAAGACGCCCAGTGGGTGCCTGAAACTACGTACAGGACCAAACCCTATATGTACTATGCTTTTCCCCACACATACGTACCTATGATAAAGTTTAATTTATAAATTAGTAAGAGAGTAACAATAATTAATAAAATAGAGCAATTAAAACAATATACTGTGATAACCATTTTGTGAATGCTCTCATTCTTTCTCTCAAAATAGTGTGCCATAGTCACTCTTCTTATGATCATGTGAGATGATAAAATGCCTTATTACATCAAGAAGTTTCACCTTTTCACTTAAAGGGAGCACTTAACGGCTTCTCTGGTGTGTCTGAATTGCCAGCATCACTGATTTTGCACTTTGGGGCCATAATTTAGTAAAGTAAGGGTTACTTGCACACAAACCTGTGATTCTGTGATAGTCCATTTGATAACCAAGATGGCGGCTACCAGGTGACCAACAGGCAGGGAGCGTGAGCAGGCGGGGAGGCTGGACAAAGGGATCATTCACATCCCAGGCAGGACAGAGTGGGACCTCACAAGATTTCCATCACCCAATGCAGGACAGCATGCAATTTAAAACTTAAGAACTGGAATTTTCCATTTAACATTTTTGGACCCTGGTTGACCGCCGGTAACAAACTGCTGAAAATGAACACGGATAAGGGGGCTCTTATCCTGTAGTTAGAGCCACAAGGAGCTTGCAATGTTGAGTTGTGACCATGTTGCTCCTTTCACTTCATCGTTGATATATTTGGGGTGCACCCCCCAAAGTGAGGTGTGCCAGAATTAACTGGTCACCATGATGTCATGGGGTGGTTTAGGTGAACTGGGTCTTAGTTGAAAGCATGCTCAGGTCTCTTTAGCCTAGAAAACACCTTGCTTGACACGGCTACTCTTGCCTCATTCTGCTTCTTTACCCAGAAAATAGCCGGCCACTTCAGCAGCCATTTCCTCACTGTCTCCTTGCTCTTTTATCTCCCCTTTCCTTCATTTAGTTGGTGTTTCCACTTGTCCCCCTCTGTCCACAGATCTGTTCTCTGCCTGCCCTGGGATCTGCTGCCCTTGGTTTCCGGTTGGTTCACCTAAAGGGAGGCCCAGCAGGAGATTGCGAGGGCCGTGAGATGAGGTGTTGGCCACCTTGGACCCTCCGTGGCAGCCTCGACAAGCGTCTGGCAGAGTCTGTATTCCTCGGCAGCCCCAGTCCTGGTGGGAGGGGTTCATCTACGTGTCCAGAGTCACTTCATCTCTGATTTGATTTCATCTCTTCTCTTCTGCTCAAGGAAGGCATGGTGCACTCTTTCACTTCCTGATCCCTCTACCAGGCAACTCTTATGTGCTGGGGAAGGAAGAGGAAAGGGACAGGGACAACTCTCTTTATAACTAGTTACCGAGATAGTTTTGTCTGCTAATGTCCCTGGCTAACACCGAGGGCACATTGAGGCTGACAATGGGCAAGAGTCCCAATGCTGATTCTCCCAGGATGGGCTAGGGCAGTGATGGCGAACCTATGACACGCGAACTCATTTTTTTGGTTGATTTTTCTTTGTTAAATGGCATTTAAATATATAAAATAAATATCAAAAATATAAGTCTTTGTTTTACTATGGTTGCAAATATCAAAAAATTTCTATATGTGACACGGCACCAGAGTTAAGTTAGGGTTTTTCAAAATGCTGACACGTCAAGCTCAAAAGGTTCGCCATCACTGGGCTAGGGCAAGCAGTGGTAACAAACCACTCCCCCGTTTGAATAACTTAGATCAGCAAAGGCTTATTTCCCTTTTTATGCTACTTGACCACTGCAGGTCATTAGAAGCTCTGTTCACCAGACTGAGGGACTGGGGCTGATGGGACAGCCCTGGTTTCCAACATTGCCACACTCAGCTGGGAGAACAAGAGCTCGCAGAACTTGTATCAGGACTGAAATGCTGCTGCCAGGAGTGGCTTACACTTGCATTTCATTGGCCAGAACGAGTCACGTGGTCCCATTTACCTGGAAAGGGGACGGGAGTATAATCTTACCATGTGCCTAGAGAGGGTGATCGGAAATATTTGGGAACAGTACTGAACAGAACAGTCACCACAGGGCACAGGCGCGAGTTCTTCAGAAGGTTCAGCCGGGTCTAGTTCTCTGGCAAGAGAGAGCAGATTCCAGTCTGAAGCCCATTGTCCCGCCCCTCACATTATAGGAATAGCGTCTTTCTTCTGGAGCTCCATTCCTGGCAGGCAGCCCTGGCGGACGGCTGACAAGATGGCTGAAACCCAGCTGCTATTTGTGAAGGAAACTATTGTGTTCAAATGCACAACATGAAATTTACCAATTTAATTATTTTAAAGTTTACAATTTGATGTATGAGTACATTCGCAGTGTTGTGCAACCATCACCACTATCTAATTCTAGAGCCTTTTCATCAGCCCCAAAGGAAACCCCCGTACCCCTTGAACAGTCACTCCCCTTCCCCCCTTCCCTCCAGCCCCAGGCAACCACTAATCTGCTTTCTGTCTGTAACTCTGCCTATTCTGGGTATTTCATATAAGGGGGACCTCTGTGTCTTTAAGCTTAGCTACTTTTTGGGGTGTCCTCGTGACTCGTGGTAAGCTCACGAGTGTTGTCATACCAAATGGTGGCAGTGCAGGTGCTCCACAGCTCCCTTCTCCATCCGCCTCTGTCACTCCAATTGCCGTTTTCCTGGCTCAAAGGGAGAGCAGCACCCTGCTGCCGAGCAGGGAGTGAACAGCCTGCCTCCCCTTCTTTCAAGTTCCTCAGTCTCCATGGGTGAATCTCTATGGGAAGCCCTCCCACACAGGAGGGCTGGGAGGAAGGCACATTCCTGCTGCCCAGAGGAAGAAAAGCCACGGTGCCCCCGCCAAATCTCTCCGATTCCCGCCCCCTTCCCAGCAGAAATGCTGAGGTGGGGGTGATTAATAATTAATATTAACCACAGTTAATCAATCCTGGAGGAGGGTGGCATCTGGCCCCATATCTTTTCTGTATTCTTCATAATATGTGTTATTTTGCTGCTGTTGTTTTTAGCTCTGGGCCCGACTGCCACGTCTGCTGCAACCATAAGGTTTGGTATCTTCTTACACATCATTTGGGTAATGTTCCTCCCCTACTCAACAACTTTCTATGTCTCTCCATTATGAATGCAAATTCCAAACTCTTGACTTGGCATTCAAGGCTCTCTACAAGCTACTTTCAATGGAGCTTTCTAGCTTCCTTTGTTACCACCCCCAGCACGAACGCTGTGTTCCTTTCAGGCTGGCCTGCTCCCTCACTGCCCCCAGAATGGCCCTGCTCAGTTGGGGTTGGCCTCCTTTATTCTAACCGCCCCCCACGTGGGATGTGCTTTCTCCCTTCCTCCCTGTGAGGCTCTTTGCCATTGAGTCCTCTCAGTTTTCCTGGGCCCCTAGTCCTTTCTCCCCTCTGAACTCTGAGGCCTGGTCAGCACCCTCGGGGCATGTGTCCTGCTGCCTCATGTGATGAGTGACCTCCTCACATGTTTATGTCTCCCGTGCTGGGGCGGGGTGAGTTGCTGAATTGCAGCTGCTCCTCCCCTCCCTTCCCCTGCTGTGTCCTCAGAAAGGGCCAGGAGCAGAGCAGGCAGAGGTTCTGTTAGCCAAGGCCACAGAACCCGAATCTTTTCCTGGCCGGTGAGTGTGGTGTTAGGAATGTGAAGGAGGTGACTGGAGGGCTCAGGCATCTTCCAGGGACACCTGCCCAGGCCACGCTGGGGTTGGGCGTCTAGAAGAAATGATCATAATGTTCTCCTTGGGGACTTTTCAGGATGACCCAGAAGTACATTCTGTTGTGACCAGCTTTAGGCACAGGGATGAGAACAGACGAGGGCATGGAGTGTGCAAGGAAGGCGAACTGGGGAGGGCAAATGAGACCAAAACAGAGAGAAAAAGGCAAGTTAGTGTGGGGGAGGGGAATCGATTTAGGGACCCCAAACCTTGGATGAGCAGAGGCAGGCTCTCACGTGTTGCTGAAGGAAGGAAACCCTGCCAAATGGCTCCCACTATTTTTACATTGTCCCCCGACTCCCACACCAGGATTTCCCCTTCCCCCACCAGTTATCCTCAAGTGGCCTGCCTTAATAGGTCAAAAGCAGCCCCGCCCGCCCTGCCCGGAATGTATCTCTCCTAGGCAATCCCCTCTCCGTGCTGTGCCTGGCTTTGTTTTTGTGTTTTTGGTTTGGTTTGTTCCAGCAGGAGGGGCTGACTTGTGCCTTGGAGGAATTATTCTGAGCCTTGGAGAGATGCCCAGAGGGACAGAGCTGTGGCCACATCCCAGTGCAGCCTGACCTTTCTCAGGGTGGCCTAGAGCTGCCCCGAGGCCAGAAGTTTCTCTTGGCCGCAGGCACGTGGAAGTGGCACGCCCAGGGCCTGCTGCCCCAGACTCTGCAGGGGTTGGGGGTATGTTTTCCCTTTGAGGGTCCCCAACCAGGCCTCCCTTCATCAGGCCAAGCCGGCAACATGCTGTTTCAACTCACTGACTTCTGCAAATCCCTTGCTTCCCTAAACGCAAAGGCAGAGGCTCCAGGCACAAGGCATTATCAAGCAAGTTCGTAATAGTCACGCTTCTGAAGGGCCTGTGACTTGGCATTCAGCGAAGGCGGCCCTCGGTCCTGTCTCAGTGTTATCTCTGCACGCATTCCCCTTCATGAAGACCTCTCACCCGGACTGCTGCAGCGGCTGCTCCCTGCCTCTCCCCACTCCCGCCTCACCCGACTCCTGCCTCACCCCGCTCCTCTCCAATCCATGCCAGCTGTGGCTGCTGGGTTCATTTTATTACGGGCCTTCTCTTATCTTGTCAGTCCTCCACTCACAAACCATCAGTGAGTCCCATTGCCCAGGAAATAAACAACTAGTTTGTGCGCTTACTCCAGAGGGTACAAACCACATAAGCTCTGCCACCCTTCCCTGAGGCCAGGGCTGGGAGCTGGGGAGAAGGAAGGAGCAATATGCTGGGGTCCTATCACCTGTCCTCATTCCATTCCCAGTTCCCGGGGTGCCACTTGGAATGTTGGCCCTGGGATGATCCTGCCTCAGGTCAAACAGCCTTTATGGTTGGGGTTCCCTCTGTTCATAGGCTTTCCTCAAGTCCTCTCACAACAGTTATTATATGATTTAGGAAAGGGAGTTTCTAGGTCAGTGGTTCTCAACCTTCCTAATGCCGCGACCCTTTAATACAGTTCCTCATGTTGTGGTGACCCCCAACCATAAAATTATTTTTGTTGCTACTTCATAACTGCAATTTTGCTACTGTTATGAATCGTAATGTAAATATCTGATATGCAGGATGTATTTTCATTGTTACAAATTGAACATAATTAAAGCATAGTGATTAATCACAAAAACAATATGTAATTATATATGTGTTTTCCGATGGTCTTAGGCGACCCCTGTGAAAGGGTCGTTCGACCCCCAAAGGGGTCACGACCCACAGGTTGAGAACTGCTGTTCTAGGTGAATCTCCAAGTTTGCCCATAAGGATAAGCTGGTGATGGCTAGGGCTCGGCCCACGTGATCTCTCATCTCCTCCCTTACCCACCGCAGGTGGGACCAATCTACTTCTGCTCAACAGGCCCAGCTGCGGCCTCAACAAACATTTTCAACACGCCTGCAGGAAGCCGCTGTGGTTCCTTGAGTTTGGCAAGTGAGATGAAACCGGTTTCCCCTACTCTCAGCTCTTCCAGGGAGTGAAATGTTAAACTTGTAAGATGGATACAAGAAGACAAGAACAAGCCACTAGAGTGGATCCAAAAGTCAGGGGGGTGTCTCACTACTGGGGATATGATATCTGAGATTTAAACAAAGTGTTTTCCTCATTTCCTGGTGCCCCTAGCCCTCCCCTGTATTCAGGCTAAAGATTCTGCTTCTCCCCCACACCCCACACCCCCTTCTTGGTGAATGAATGACTCAGCAAAAATGCAGAGAGAAAGCTAAAGGACCAAAGAGGCTTGAAACTCCTGGCAGACATGGTAATTCGAGGAAAAAAGAAAAGCTTCTGAGTTTTAAAAGCTTAAGTCTTGGAGTTTCAAAAGCATGGCTTTCAAGGGGACTCAGGACACAGAGAATATATGATGAGTAGAAAGAATGAAAACAGGCACACAGGGAAAGCTATTCCAGAGTGAAGTCGAGGTGGGAGGAGAAATACTGGGGAGGAGTAGGTCCTTGAAAAGAGTTCCTGTTTCTTGCACGTCCCTGGGCCAAGGCTGGGTGAGGAATGATGGGGCCCCAGGTGAGTTTGGGAAACTGAGGCCACTCTTTCCTGGGGTGAGTCAAGAAGTGGTATGGAAGGTGAAGGTCCTCAGACAAACCTTCTGAGGTTCTCGAAGCGCAGGGGAGGGTGAGGACTTGGGACAGGGCGCTGTGCTTCTGAGAGTGGCAGAGGCACAGAGAGATGGCCAGAAGGAGGAAGCAGGACAACAGGGCCAGGGCGGTGAGGGTGGGGACTCCGCTGTGATACCGGCCGGGTAGATGAAGACCAGGCATACCCCTCTCCTGCCCGTTTAGGAGCCCTGAGGAATGAGAATCTACAGAGGTCCTGAATTTACCGAGATGAAATTTCTGCCATGGAGCAGAATGGGAGCTGGGAGGGGAATTTACATTTAATCACAGAAAAGGAAAGGAAGTTACCTCTTGGTTACATTTTAGCTGATATTTGTATGCATTACACAGAGAAAGATGTTCCCCAAGTTATACTTATGACATGACATTTTCTGGTTCTTGACTATGGCTGGGAATTGTCATTTATGGTCTCTTTCAGGAAGCATGCAGCTTACTGCAAGGGCTTCCTGTATCCGGAATATTGGGTGTGGATCTGGTCAGTGAACTTCAAGAAGGACCTACTGTTTCAGAGAAGACTCGGGATGGCCAGTCCTGAGAGAAGCAGGAAGCTGGCGGGGACACCAGATGTGCAACTGTGACTGAGCCTAGGAGCACAGTGCTGATAGGCAATTGAATCAGAGTCGGCAAGAATGAGAGCTGGGCCCATGGATTGTTCATGAAGTCCTGGAGCATTATAGATATAGAAACTAGGCCAACTAAGTCAGATTGGAGAGAAGAAAAGACAGAATAGCTCATAGAAGATAAAATATCCTATATAATAAAAGGGTAATATGCAAATCGATTGAATGGCAGAATGACTGGTCGCTATGACACACACTGACCACCAGGGGGCAGATGCTCAATGCAGCAGCTACCCCCTGGTGGTCAGTGCACTGCCACCGGGGGAGGCCGCTCACCCACAAGCCGGGCTGACAGTGGCGGTAACTGGAGCCTCTCCTGCCTCCGTGGCAGCCCTAGGGATGTCCAACTGGTGGCTTAAAGCTGTCAGGCGGACATCCCCCAAGGGCTCCTGGACTGCTAAAGGGAGCAGGCTGGGCTGAGGGGGACTCCCCCGCCCCCCATGAGTGCAGGAATGTCATGTATCTCTGAGCCTGTTAACCCTATGAGAAAATACAGGTTGTAAATATTTTAAAGAAGGAGTTAGTTTAGGGTTTCTTGACCTGGGTAATTCTTTGTTGTGGAGGAAGGGATTGTCCTGGGCATTATAGCATGTTTAACAGCATCCCTGGCCTCTACTCACTAACAGACAGGAGCCCTGCCCCCTGCCCAGATGCAGTGATAGTCAATAATGTGTTCAGATATTTCCATATGTCTCCTGGGGGGCAAAATCACCCCTCGTTGAGAACACTGGGTTAGGGTTAGGATGAATCATGAAATTGGGGTTGTGCAAAAAAAAATAAGTGGGGCCTGTCGCTAAGTAAGTCTGGAAATGCTGAGTTAAAACAAGCTAAACAGAGCTTTGATTGTATTTGTAGGCCTTCTGAGGCCTGCAATATGCCAATGGACACATTAAATCTCCGTGGGAACGTGTGGGATGAGCATGCATGACTACACGCTGGGCATCGCTATGTTATGTATCTATGTCTGGCCTGTAAAACATGAGGGTTAATAATAGCAAACATGTCATTAGTGCTTTACAGATGGAAGTATCTGCCAAATAGATTCTGGTGTTTCCTTATCACAATTCTCCAAGCTAGGTATAATTATTTCTTCTTAGAGCAGAGAGAGCCAGGACTCAGAACACTGAAACATTTGCCCATGGCCACACAGCCAACAGATGGGGAGGCTGGGACTTGAACGGGTGTTTGATTCTCAGTTCCTTGTTCTTAATGGGTTCCTGCCACATCCTGGGCATGACCCTAAGTTTCTGAAACTGATGTTGTGCCAGCGTCAAGTGCATCCTTGCTCTCGGTGACACTCTTATATTTAGAGTTCTCTCGAGAGACTTTGCCGGCTGGGTCCACATTTACGTGGGCAAATGGAGGGCTTGATGGGAAAATATTGGCTATCTTCAGCAGGATAGTGTCTTTTGATTACAACTCTTAAGTAAAACTTTTTTTCTCCTTTCTGAAAATAAGAAGAAAAAAAAACACCCCATAATTGTGTAGTTTTACTTTTTCCTTGGTTGCCAGGAAGCTCAGATGCAAAACTTCCATCTTGTCTGACAGTTTTGTGCCCTTTCCCCTTGGTTCTCTTGTTATTTATTGTGTGTAGCTTTATACAGTGTGTATGCTGCCTCAAATGGTTGGCGGGTAAGAGTGGATGTATACATACATACATATAATTAATGGAAATTTTCCAGAATATTCATCCCTAAAAAAACCACCCACAATACTTAAAAATGGTTCCATCTGGTTTTATTTCCTAATCATATTAGAATACCCATGTGTGGGTTACACTTGAGTGAAAGATAAGTAGCCGTTTATATAGGATAATTTATTATTTCTTAAAATTTAAACTGATATTTGTACAGTGTTTTGGGTTTGCATAAACATCTTTTAAAAATGTTTTTTTTTAATTGATTTCAGAGAGGAAGGGAGAGAAAATCATTGGTCGGGTGCCTCTTGCACACCCCACACTAGGGATCAAGCCTGCAACCTGGGCAAGTGCCCTGACTGGGAATCGAACCCTGACTTTCTGGTTCATAGGTCGATGCTCAACCACTGAGCCATGCTGGCCGGGCTGCATAAACATCTTATCTGATCTCATCAACTCTGAGAGCTGGAGCAGGTGTTATTAATGACTATTCTCATTTGACTGCTGCTGAGTAAACCTAGACTCAATTATTGTAGGTGATTTATTTTCTCTTTCTAATGTTACTGGCCCAGACTGGCTACTGGAAGAGCTGAGAGGTAGAGCTGCGTCTTTTACCTCCGAGTGGCATCTGGGACCTGAGCAGGGCTGGTGGCCTGTGCACATGCAAATGACCTATCTCCGCCTTCTCCTCCCTCCCCCACATTCACACTCCAGGGTTCAAGAGGCGGCAGTAGCAGCCCTCCTAAGCTCGCTTTTCCCATGGAGCCCAAACAGCCAGTGTCCTCAGGACAGTGCCCCAGGCATGCGCACCAGGGACAACGTACAAGATAGCCCGGGACTGGACATTTTTCAGAATTCTGTTAAATTCAACAATTTCCAATTGTACGGTTGCTTACTAGATTAGAAAACCTGAGATCATCAAACATAATAGATTTTGTCTGTTGCACCTGCGTGGCAATTTTTAAAGTAGCAGTGTATATATAATACGTCCTCACTTAACATCACCGATAGGTTCTTGGAAACTGTGACTTTAAGCGAAACGGCGCATAACAAAACCAAAGTTACCACAGGCTACTAGATAGAAACAAGAGTTGAGTTCCTACTGCATAGTTCTGGTCACAAAAGCATCATCAAACTTCTAAATAAAGACCCCCAAACAGTGCTGATATTAAACACTGAAATAAACCGAGCTATACATACATGTAAGAGGGATGAGTAAAAAGTAAGAAAATTCTCTTCCTACCCACCAGTTCCAGTCCAGGGTGCGGGGTGGCGGAGCCTCTCCTAGCAGCTGAGGGCACGCAAGGTGGGGCCCACCCTGACAGGACGCCCTTCCATCCATCGCAGGGCCCCTCACCCCCACAACCCCCACCCACTCCGACTGGGACAGGGAGACACACCAATTCACCTCGTGTGCACATCTTTGGGGTGTGTGTGGGGGGGGGCGGGGGGGGGGGACCGGAATCCCCGGAGAAAGCCCAAGCAAACATGAGGAGAATGTGCCAACTCCACACAGACAGTAGCTCTGGCCGGAAATGGGCTTTTTTCTTTTTATCAACGTTATAACCAAACGACGTTATTCAAGGACCAGTGGCCATAACAAAATCTCATAGACTGGGCAGTTCTAACAACAGGAAAGTATTGCTCACAGTTCTGGAGGCTGGAAGTCCGAGCGCAAGGTGCTGGCCAATTCCGTTTCGGTGAGAGCCCTCTCTGGCTCATGGAGGGGCCGCCACCACTGTCTGCACGTGGCCTTTCCTCAGTGTGTGTGTCTGGAGAAACGGGGAGGGGGTGAGAGAGGGGAGGAGGGATAGAGGAAGAGAGAGGACAAGAGGGGGAGAGAGAGCACACAAAGAACACGCCCTTCCGCTTCTATGACACCACAGTCTTTTTCAATTAGGATCCCACCTTTATGACCTCATTGAACCTTAATGACCTCCTCAAACTCCTGTCTCCCAATACAGTCATACTGGGGCTTAGGACTTCAACATCAGAATTTGTCAGGGGGGACACAATTGAGTTCACAGCACGCAGATATGTCATTAGGAGCAATTTTTATTCCCAAGGTTCATTCCAGGTGGGATGGGGCTAACTTTTAAAGCAGCTGTTACTAATGGACTAAGCATAGTGCACACAAAACACCTGCAACAAATGGTTACACCTTCAAAACACTCTGGTTGCTTCTGCTATGCCGCATGGAATTCCCTTTTAAGCTGATATTTGGAGTCCTGCACTCACTGTAACTGCGAATCTTTTAACACTGGCCAACGTAATAGTAGAATTAGCTGGGAAGAGGGGAAATGTGTGTATGAATGTATGTATGTATGTAAGTTAATCTCGCCTGAGGATATCCTTTCCATTGCTTTTTCAGAGAGAATGGAAGGAAGGGAAGGAAAGATAAAGATAGGTAGATAGATAGATAGATAGATAGATAGATAGATAGATAGATAAAAATTGTTGAGAGAGAGACACACATCGATTGGTGCTGTGCCTTTGATGGGGAATCAAACCCGAGGCCCTTAAGTGTGCAGGCCGACACTCTAACCACTGAACACACTCGCCAGGGCTAAAATGTCTTCTATTAGCTGTTGAGAATGGCTCAAGCAAAATCCAGTTCTCATGGATACCATGATCTCATCGTTTTTGCTTTAATAAAGCATTAATTTCTCCAAAGTCTTGTCTTTTATCTCGCTTGCAGTATAAGTTAAGAGCAATTAAAATCAATGATTTGCTTATTGCATGGTATCATTTATCATAAATTTGCTGCCTTTGCTATCTGTAAAATGTCTGTCGTCATTGATCAGATGGTGAAATCACAAATCCTTCATCTCAGGACTGTTTGTTATCTAAGGCCATGCTTGTGTTCTTTTTTATCTAATTTCCTTAATTGTATGCGAATGTGCTAGAAAATGGCCAACTGAGAAAGGAATTTTTGGACCACTGATTGTCAATCATGGATCATCTCTGTTTCCAATTTCTCCCTCTTTAAAGCATAACAGATCCCGAGCTTTGCACAATAAAGCCACAAATGGGACTAAATTATGCTGAGCAAAAATAAATTCTTTTACTGAGAATTTCCCAGGAGTTTTGATATTTTTGACTCTTGCTCACTAAATATGGAAAAGAGTGAGACACCATGAGAAGCAGGGGAGCTGTTCTGCTTTTTTTAGTCCTTTTAAGAAATCATTTCATCCCTTTAATGCTGTGTTCACAATATATCAGAAATCCCCTCCATGTAGAAAAGTCACAGCCCCCTGTATGGTAGCAGTTCTGGAGATGTTCTCTAAGTTTCCAATTTTATATAAGGAAGAAATCTTTGTGAATTATAATTTATATTTTCTAGTGGTCTGAATATTGCCCAATATATGGAAATGGACAATTTACAGCGTCGTTCATCTTTCAGGAATTAAACCCCATTTGATAATGTCTTTTGTCTCCCAGGCTCACAGTATTGTCCAAATTTAGTGGGTGTGTCAGTGGAAGGGTGGTGGGAAGTACTTCTGCACAAAAGCGAGGGAAGGAATTTTGTACTCCTTTATAAACGTGTAGGATGCCTTTTTATGAAGGGATAGGCATGACCAGGAAGTTCACGTAATGCAGTTTATCCGAAGGATATAATTGTGGAAATCAAGAAGACCTGGAACACTCTGAACAGTTCAATGGCGCAGCTTCACCAAAAATGAATGTACTGTTCCATGATCTGTAGGACTCATCAAGAATTCCAGTAGTTTGACAATAGTATCCATCCAACAACAACCTGGTGACCTGCAATCCTCCCGATTCTTTCATATCTTTCTCTGGTGCCACTTAATGTGCTTCCCTGTCCCTTTTGGCACGTGCAAACTTGTAGTAGACCTAGAGGTTTGGTTAGATGATTCGTCTTCATTTTCTTCCTCTTCTCCTCCTTATTCTTCTTGCTATGACTTCACAGTTAGTGGTGTATTTTTTCGTCTGGTTATCTTTCACTTAGTGTTGTGAGTAGCCATTGATATTCATTGTCTGAATATCACACACACACACACACACACACACACACTGTGCGTGAGTGCACCAGTCTTAAAACAATAATACCAACACCACAACCAATAACATAATTACTAAATATAGTTGAAAACTTTTTTTCAGTTCTATATTATAAACTGATTTGAAATAGTTCATCTCTGTGTGGTTATGCCACCAACTGGACACATAGGTTTCTTTGCTTTCTATTGTTTCTGATTTTTAGGGTTGTTTTTAATTAATCTTGTTATAATTATGCAAAAACAATAATGAGATCTAATGTTAAATCTACAAAAGAAGGTATATGCAAAGAAATTGAACTCTTTCCATGTTCCTCCCTCTACCTATATCTTCCTCTATCTACAGGTAACTTTTAAAAAATTATAGCTTATTATTCCACTTAAGAATATAAGCAAATATGCATATTTACTTTCATCCCCCTCATTCTTAGGAAAATGACATATCATACATACCCTTTTCCCTCTTTGCTTTTTTGTACTTAACAGTCTACCGTGAAGATCACCTTTCAGTGGCCTAGATAGTCCACATTCCGAGAAGGGCGTGTTTCTAACTGCTCATGCACTACCCAGACCTTTACAGCCTTCAGAGCCACACAGCCAAAAGCAAGACACTTTTAGAAAAACCTCATACACTGTTGGTGGAGATGTTTATTGTTGCAACCCCTTTGAAAAGCAATTTGGCAAAATCTAGAAAAAATGAAGGTGTGTTTCTACAACCCAGCAATTCTCTTTCTAGAGCAACTCTTAATGTTGAAGCATACACTATCATGTATAATAGTGGCAATAAAAAACCTTAAATGTCCATCAAAAGAAGAAGGACTAAAGTAAACTGTGATATAGTTAAGTGATAGAATACTATACAGCAATGAAAAGAAATGAATTAGATCAATATGTAACGATATAGATTTCAAAAACATAATTTTAATAAAAGACAGACAGTAGAGTGAGTATATTGATGCGTTACTCATATAAAATTAAAATCTACAGGACAGCACTACATGCTATTTATGCTACATAGAGAGTAACAGTATTAAGTCATGAACAAAGGTGCTTTTCTTTGTGGTGGGAACAGAGAGTTGTACTTCATAAATTGAAGTGTTTTTATAGCGTTTGCCTCTCTGTTTCTCTGCTAATTGCTCTGTTTTGCCTAGTTTCTCCTCTAGGAGTGAGCATTGGTTGATTGATTGATTGATATTTCTACTTTGATTCATTTTTGCCAAGAAATAGCAAGAGAAATGTATTTACCATGCTGGGCAGCAATGCATCCTGGGGGACCAGGGTGGAGGCAGCAATGGTAGTTGAACACCAAGGTCATAACTATTTGGTGATCCCTGCAACTTTCCAGAAGGAAGGTCTTGTTGTGTAAACATGTCAGATCTCTCAAAACTACATGAAATCAGTTTCCTGAGATTGCAAAATGTCAGTTAGAGAGCTACGTGTTCTGTGACAGTGTAAAGTGCACATTTTCATCATCATAGAAGACAAAAACAAAGCAAGACCGAGTCCCGGGCAAGGGCGGGCGGGAGCCACGGTGTTCTGGATTGGGAGAAACAGCCTTGCTTGACAAGAAATGAGATCTTGGGCTACAGGACACAAACTGGCAGTCCGCAGGCATTTTTGTTGAAATTGTTTTGGAAAACATTTTTTGCTGAAATTTTATGGAAAAAATATGAAAAATAGCTCATTTTAAAATGTTTAAACCTGTAAGTATTGGGGCATTTTACATTAAAAAAAACCCAGCTATCTCAATTCTCGTGGAACATCAGAATATTTTGTCTGACTGGGCCCACCGTGCAGCTTGGCAGGCAGCATTCAGCTGGAGGAGCTGGCCCTTTAGGTGGAACATGTGCTCCAAGGCTAACCACAGTCCCCACCTGATAGTGACATTGATGTCACCGGCCTGATGATCACACTGAGAATGCCTGGTTTAGGGCAGCAGATAATGGCATTTGTATTTCTCCCGCTAACACCTTTTCCTCCTTCCAAACATTTCAGTCATGTGTTTTCAACTTTATTTATTTATTTAAACATATTTTTATTGATTTCAGAGAGGAAGGGAAAGGGAAAGAGAGAGATAGAAACATCAATGATGAGAGAGAATCATTGATCGGCTGCCCGCCTGCACGCCCCACACTGGGGTTTGAGCCAACAACCCAGGCATATGCCCTGACTGTGAATCAAACCATGACCTCCTGGTTCATAGGTTGATGCTCCACCACTGAGCCATGCCGTCTGGGCTCAATTATATTTATATTGAATCTCAGAGGACTTGCAAGGCAGGGCTGCTAGGGCCCCACCATCCTTCCTTGGGGCTTTGTTTTATGTGGGGGTTGGGCAGTGTGATTCAATTAAAATTACAGCCGGAAGGTCCTGGAAGCCCTGCTTCCTCAGTGGCAGGACGATGGCCTTGGTACTCATCCTTGGTGCTACGTGGGCATGAAAGATGGCTGAGTAAAGAAAGCAGAGTGTACCAGGCAGCTCAAAATAATTTTTACAATTCTGAATGTAGACCACACTCTATTATTTATAACACCTACAGCAACACATCCTAGAGAACTAAGTCTAATTAAGAATTCCTGCTTATTATCTAGTGAGAAAATAGATTGTGATGAGTCCCAGACCCCATCCATGCCTATGGCATGGGGTGGGTGTGGGAGGGTGAGGGCTCACCAGGTGGTTTCTGTCAGAATGAGGCAAAAGAGACCCAACAACAGGCTCAAATAGGTCATTCAATCGAAAGGACTTATTTCTACAAGGCAATGTCTCCGAGGACTTCTTGTTCAACGCTGTGGGTAGCGGTGGGTTCAGATGAGTTGGTATAAATGAGAAGGCTCCAGTACAATAGATATTGCTGGACTAAGTGGAGCACATGCAGCCGTAGCTGGACTTTCTTCATAAAGTGGGCACATGCATGATGTCAACCGAGGCATGTCAGGAAAGCAAGACCCATAGAATCCCCTCCCCCTCCACCAAAAGTTTCCAAACTTCGTTTTCTGTCTCTGCTTCTTCATCTGCCCAATATCACATCATAGACACAGAGAGTCATTCCTTTGTACTCAGACACTATCCCTAGGCATTGCCTTTTTTTGTAGAAATATCTTCGGGGCAGGCTTTTAAAAAGCTTTTAAAAATACATTTACTGTCTCTGCCAGGCTCTTTCTAAAGCATGAATTCATGCCCAAGGTCACACAGCCAGTAAGTGGTCACCAGGATCAGAGCTCCTTTAACTCCAAATTCATTGCTCTATGTAGTGGTTTTTCATGTATGTTCCTTTGAATCCTGGAGTGCTGGAGATCCTTCAGTGAGTCTGTGAAGTCATAACTATTTTCATAGTCATACCAAGAGAGCATTTGCCTTACAAAAAACAAACCTCTCATTCCTTAATGAATGTATGGTGGAAGTCTTTCAGAAGCTTAATGACATGTGATCACAGCAGATCCAAGGCAGAAGCAGATCTGAGAATCCAGCTGCCTTCTAGTAGTTAAGCTGGACACTAAAGAGGTTTGCAAACATGTAAAACAATGACATTCTACTCACTATTTTTTTTTGTTAATTTTGGAACTCTTTGGAATTGTCAATAATTTTGAAGAGTGTTAAGCATCCAGAGATCACAATATTTGAGAAACACTGCCATGCGGTACAGTTAGCATGGTGCCTCGCTATCTTCATCTGAGTATGGGCTGGATTATTTTTCCTCTGAGAACGCTAGTTAGAATGGCATGGGTGTGAGAGTGGGTTGGGGAGAAAGGTGGTCTCTACCCATGGAGGATGCAGACTTAGACATGAGGAGGTAGCAGGAAAGTGTTTGGGAAGAGGAGAGGGCACAGAGAGGGGAGTGAGGCAGCACTAGGAACAAGACTTTCTCCCTGCTCAGGACTGATATGGTATCATGGTAAGAACCAAGACATGGTTCAGAAGACCTGATTTAGGAAAGCACTTAGAAATGGTGTGATCTGGGCAAATCACTTATCTTCACTGGGCTGTTATGCTCCTTGGACCAAATCAGGATTTTCAACCCAGTATTGTGATAAAATAATAGGTAATGATCCCTATAGCAGTAATTAAAGCTAAAATAAGAGATAAAATAGCAAAGTTTGTAAATAATAAAAAATTAAGGCATATTTAATATCATCTTCTATCACAATGCTACTCTACTTGCTTGAATTCTGATGTGCTTTTTTGACTGGGACTACTGTTGACCCAGAAAGGCTTAGCCCAGGGAACGTAAGTTACCGTAGCAGAGAAGAGAGATGAAGAGCCATTAAAAGTAGATGACATAGTAAGGTTCTCTTCCAGCTCAAAATCTCTAGAATTCTAAAAAAGTCTTTGGTGCCCATCCTGTAGACACATGTCCTCAAAGAACAGAAAAGAGCCTACTTAGAAGGAAGGTCAAGAGTCATCAAACATTCCAGCCACAGCAACCTGGGGGTATTTCTCAACTCTGTCACCTGATATTTGTGCCTTCTTAAGCAAGAGATATAATCGCTCTGTGAAAAGAGGGTAACCATGCTCACTTTATAGGGTGATTGCAAACTCTTCAATGAGAAAGCATGCATCAAAGAGGCTGGCTCACAGCCAGCAGTCAATAAACATTGGCCTTCTTGTTTCTCCACATGCACAAATAGAGAACTGAGAGGTATGACATGGAAGGTTTGTCTTTTTTAGTGCCTCTGAATGAGAGGGAGGGCTGCCTCAGAGTGAGGTTTGAGCACTTAGATGCTGAATAGGAGAGGAGGCACTTGGGTAATTCTGTCTTCTGTAGCTGAGCAGGTCTGGACCTGCCATCTTGGTGACCTCTTCCTTCCTGGCCACATGGAATGTCTCCTCATTCATTTCTGTTCCCCTGGGTCCCACTTCCTGGGAGACATGATGGATGAACCACAGCCAGCAAAGACTTTGCTCCCCATTTATCATCTTCTGGCTTGCTTAGTGGAGCTATTTGCTTCCCAACAGGTGAGTTGGATGAGATAGATTACATGTTGTCAAAATAGCAAGTAATGGGAAGCTGTGGTCATTCCTTTGTGATGTAGAAGTGGGAAACATTTAAGCATTTCAATTTAACTTAACAGCAAGCTCAGGAAATGGATATTTATGATTCCCAATCCTCTCTCCCCTATCTGTTTTACTTATTGGCTTTAAAATTACCACAAAGAGTGCCTTACTCAGGCTTTAAAAAACAATCCTCTTGGCACAAAAGTATTCGGAAAAGACAAAGTAAACACCGACGGGAATTAAACATTATTTTACAGAACTTGGTACAAATAAACATGGTAGGCCGAGATCTGAGAAGATGTCAGAATTCATTGCTTAGTTCCATTAAATGAGTTCTAATTGAAGAGCTGCCCTTTAGCAGCCGAGAACATAAAGAGCCATAGAACTCCCAACGCATGGTTTGCACGCACTCTGAGAGGCAGGGGAGTAGAAAAAAGCATGGGTTTTGGAGGCCAGGAATTTTGGGTTTGAATTGGGGCTCCACTCCTTACTAGGTGTGTAACTGGAAATGCCTTTTAACCATATTGAGCCTCAAATTTTCTATCCGTAAGTTGGAGGTAATAAAATGTACCTTGCAGAACTGTTTTGAAGATTAGACACAAAAAGTATGTCACTCACGCAGTGGTTCTCAACCTTCCTAATGCCGTGACCCTTTAATACAGTTTCTCATGTTGTGGTGAACCCCAACCATAACATTATTTTCGTTGCTACTGCATAACTGTAATTTTGCTACTGTTATGAATCCTCATGTAAATATCTGATATGCAGGATATATTTTCAGGGGTTGTGACCCACAGGTTGAGAACCACTGAAAGTGTCTTATAATAACAGATGCCTAATAAATGGTAGCTCTGAGGATGAGGACGGCTGTAGCTTGTGCTGACAAATGGGGTACAACTAATTTAACCAGAACTATTTGCCCTGTAGGGTTACCTCAAAGCACTCTTTTATAAACATATGCTTCTCAGCTCTGTCCTCTAGTGTGGCTGAAAATTACTAGGTTTTGGGAGAGGTTTACATAATTAATTGACTAGCTTAACATGTATAGTCACAAGCTGCATAACTAACCTCAGGAAGAAAGTACATTAACCACTACAAAAGCATATGAGCATATGTATACTGTGTAAGCGTAAGACCAATTGCAGGTACTTTATGGATGGATAGTATATGAGAGGCTCCACCATTAGTATTTCCCTATCTAGAGGTGGCAGCAATAACTTTGAAATCACTAGCCGAGACCGGTTTGGCTCAGTGGATAGAGTGTCAGCCTGCGGACTGAGAGGTCCCGGGTTCGATTCCGGTCAAGGGCATGTACCTGGGTTGCGGGCACCACTACAAAAGCATATGAGCATATGTATACTGTGTAAGCGTAACTCTCATCGATGTTTCTAACTCTCTGGATAGTATATGAGAGGCTCCTGTGAAAAATCAATAAAACATATTAAAAAAAAAAAAGAAATCACTAAAAGCATCCCTGAGAAGGGGGGTGGTAAGTACCTTAGAATCACTTGTGAGAGACACTCTTAGAAGGACACATTGTCTTTGAGTCACTGAGCATGGCTTCCCTTAGAAGGATGTACAGGAAAAGGGAGCATCATCAGACTCACTCTTCAGAGTTATAATGGAAAAACCACCTGCTCCCTAATGTGGATCGTTGGGAAAGGAATGGAGTTAAATCCATCACAGAGTCCATGAGGTAGAAGATGACAGAATCAACTGGTATCAGCACTTGGGGGTGGGCTGATGTGCTGCAATGAGTCTGTGTATATCAACCAGAGAACTGAACTGGGGACCTCTGGAGAAGGCACCCAGAGTTCCACTTAATACCGGTGGGTGGGGATTAGCCTCCTTAAGCAGACACAGCAGCCTGTTCTGGGATCTAGACTGAAGTGGTCTGGTCTCACAGTGGGCCAGAATTGTGAGGACTGTGCAGGGCCAGACTTCAACAATGGCAATGTGTGACAACAGCGCAGTGGTAGGCTGATCAGCCTCATTCTCACTTCACTTGAGTATGAAAGTAGGACTGATCCTTTGGATTAATTCTCAAAGGGGGGGGGTGCATTTTGCAATCCCCAATGTAATAATGATTTAGTCAAGGGCTGTATTAACTGATACTCAAACCATCAGGTGAAAGATTGTTGGGTTAATGGCACATTCACATATTACCTAAGTATCACCCCAAGGTTACTTGTGCGTTATGAAGGGAAAAATGTATCATCACATTGGAGAGATCTAGTATCAAACTCAGCACCACTGTTAGCAGTGAAATACTTGGCACTATGCGCCACCAAGTGTGATGTGAAAGTATGTGAGATATTTGTGAAGTATTCTTGCCAAATAGGTTAACCTGAATCTGATAAAGTCTTTACACTAAACTTCTAGTTTACAGGAAATATGGGAACAGAAGTGCATAAACAGGACAGGAAAAAATAATTGCACAGGTTCAGAATATGGGGCATCCTACAAGACAATTGGCCTGGACTCTTGAAAAAGTTAAGTTATGAAGAATAAGTGTGTGCTCTAGACTAAAAGCCTAGAGAGATATGCCAACCAAATGTGATGATTTGGAAAAGAAAACTTAGCCACAGAAGTAAATTTGGAAACCATTGGAAGAAATTTAAATATGAACCGGATACCAGAAAGAAATTAAGGATCATTGCTAATTTCCTCAGGCACGATAATGGTGGTGTGATTATGGGGGAGAATATCATTATTCTTAGGAGATAAATTTTGAAGTATATGGACATGAAGTGTTTTAATTATTGCAACTCATTTTTCACATATACAAAGAATACAGAAGCAAATAGAGCAAGATGTTAATAGTCACTGAACATAGGTGGAGGGTATAAGAGTGTTCATTGTCCTATTCTTTCCATGTTTCTGTGTGTTTGAAAATATTCATAACTGAGAGTTAGTGGAAAAAAGAAGGAGTGAGAGACTCAAGAGTCAATACCAGCCTTGTGCTAGCAAGACGAGAGGATGCAAAAATTCACTGGAAAAACGATGAGATGTGACAATAGTTGTAGTACATGTTTGTGGAACAGCAGTTTATAGTGGGTTTAAAAAATAGCAGACAGCCCGACCAGTGCGGCTCAGTGGTTGAGCATTGACCCATGAACCAGGGGGTCACGATTGGATTCCTGGTCAGGGGGTCAGGGTACATGCCCGGGCTCTGGGCTCCATCCCTAGTAGGGGACATGCAGGAGGCAACCGATCAATGATTCTCTCTCGTCATTGATGTTTCTCTCTCTCCCTCTCTCTGAAATCAATAAACACTATAAAAAAATAGCAGACAAAGCCTGTTCACTTAGAATGTCTGTGTGACAGAGAGGAAACCTAGTTATGTGTCAATGCCATAAAGTCACGATGAGAAAGGCCGGTGTTTAGATATGGGTGGCTTTCTTATCAGCAGGTGGTCCTTCATGGAGGCGGGGAGCCTGCTCTGAAGACAAAATGAGATAATGGACAAGACTATTGGTTAAAATTCATTTGAAGGCAGAACTTACAGTTGGAGGGCTGCAGAATCTTTGGTTTGCAGGAGACTGCAAGGTGCACAGTCTGTTCGCATTGCCTTTGTCAGGAATAGATTGATTCACTTAATTCAGGATCTTACTGTCTCGACTCCAGCGCATTTGTTCGGCAGCTGTGGAGGAGGATGGGTGAGCGCCTGCTGCTTACATCGTGGCTCATCCAGCTGTCAGCTGGAGTCCTTCTGCAGATAGATGTTTCAAAACGACGGTGCCAGCCTGCACGGAGTCTCAGAGCTTTAGAGCTGGGAAGACATTTGATTCTTAACCTGGGGTTCAGAGGCTCTCCCCTTGGTGGGCGAGTGTCCGGGGTTCCCCGGTCCCCTTTAAAGCGTCTCCAAAATCTAACCTCTTTTTTTCCCCTAGGAAGAATGCTTAGTTTTCCACAGAGTCTGATAAATGGTTAGTTATAACTCGAGAAATTGAAGAGCCACTGACCTGGTACAACCTCTAAACCCCACATAACAGACAGAGAAACTGAGACAACAAATTAGGATCAAAAGCAGCTATAGAAATTTTGGAATGTCTGTACACTTTACAGAACTGACCTGGTTTTCTGCCGCTGCAGACTGAGCTAATGGTCCAGTAAAATTGGTTGAATAACACAGAGCCACTAGGGAGCTTTTGCTGTTGGGATAGAAACCCCAAATAGCAGAGACGAGTCTGATTGAAATCCCTAAGAAGGCAACATAAATTAGGAGCAGTCCCTGCGGTCTCTAGAAGCCAGTGACATGGTGGGGACCAGGCAGATTCTTTTGCATGGATTACATCTGTGTTCTGAAAAAAAAATCATTGAGAAATATCTGTGTCAACCAATTCCATCCCTCTACCCACTTCCCACCTTTTGCCTAAAATCCTTTGCACCTCTTTCCTCTGCCATACTTCTAAATGTCACATTTTTTACCCAGAACACTTCAGTCACTTTCTTCTTATCACAGAACAAAGTCCAAACTCTAATCTGGCATTTATATATAAAACGATGAGTCACTTTCCCCCATCTGGGACAGGAGAATAATAATGTCAATTTCAAAGACATGCAGAGAAGATTAGGGGAACGGAAGGGGTTGTTATACTTTCCCACCAGCCTCCAATGTGAGTCCTCTGCCCTGATCAGGTTGGTTTCCTCCTGTTCCCCAAGCACTTCCTCATCATTTTTGAGGCTACACCTTTGTTTCTCCTGGGACTCCAGCCTCGGAAATGCCTCTCATCTTCTGTCTTCTTTAGTCCTGTCTATTAGGGCCCAGCCAGGCTACAAATGTTGATCCTTTCTTCTTAATCCTAAAACCATGTCTAGTTTGCTCCACACAGAGGCTCAGAGTGGATTGTGTGGTCCGATTCCCTACCCGACTGTGGGAGTCGTCCACACACCGCCTTCCTGGGGGCCATTTTGCCTCAGCGTGAATACTTCCAGTGTTGAGGAGCTACACTTGGGCCGCTCAGCTTCATTTTTCCCCACAGCTCCAATTAAATAGCTACAACATATAATTATATTCTTAGTCATGACAGTCTTGCCTTTTGAATAAAAATTTCAGTCCTTCCAGAAGAATAAAATAGCTGCTTGGAAGGCATTGATTGTATTTATGCCTCAAATGATAATTTCATGACATTAGTAGTTAACCCACTGCTACCACGTTTATTATCTTTTCTTCCAAGTTTTACCACTCCTTGGAGGAGGCAACTTGCCCTTACAGGGCACATGAGTGTTGTGACAATGCCTAGAACGGGTTTCTGAACAGAGAGAAGGCAACAAAAACCCTCCTGGTTGATATCTATTGGTGCTTAGGCTAACTCCTCTTAGACCACTTCAGATTACTCTTAAACAGCATGTAAGTTTTTTGGAGAGAAAAAAAAGTTCTGTTGCAAAACTCTTTACTCCTTTTGGTGTATTCTTTCAGTCCTTTTATTATCATATACAAATATATTCATCTCTGTATACCTGGTTTAGTTTTTGCAAAAATTCATATTCGACCATATATGCTGCTCTGAGAGACTTAATAATATACCAATGACATCTTTTCATGTCAACCTACAAAGATTTAAATATTTTTAATGGCTCCATGGTATGGCATATTGTCTCCTATTGATCAATACATGTTGTTTCCAATTGATGCTTGAATTCTGATTTCTTTACCTGAAAACATATTAAAAAGATAAGTTTGATTATGACACTTCCACTGACAAATTCGCCCAGTGTTAAAGGTTGAATTTTGTAGTAGCCCCCCCCGCCTCAAAAAAAATTCTTACATTGAAACCCTAGCCCCTTGTATCTCATAATGTGACCTTCTTGGGGTAATGGGGTCATTGCATATGTAATTAGTTAAGATAAGATCATACTGGAGCAGGGTGGGCTCATACTGGTGTTTTTTTAAAGGTAGCCCTAGCAAACGAAGTTTTGACAAGCATCCCCAATGTTACAGCGCTTCATCCTGGTTGGAACCTCCAGGCAGCCTGGCTTTGCGGGCTGCAGCTCCAGCATGGACCCCAGTTTTGAGAATGAGGCTTTGCTCCCAGCACTTGTATTTTACCTTCCTTTCCCATGGGCTAGGTCTAGTCAATACGCTGAAAATGGAATGGCTGACATAATTTTCTGCAAGCAACTTGTCTATGTTAATAAATATGTACATTTATGTTACAGATACAATACTCAACCATGTGTTGAAATGGGTTTTTAGTGCTTGAGACAAAGAATATTGGGGCAACAGTTGATGATTTTGAGAGAAAACAGGCCTTCCCATGATGACATAGTGTCTACCCTGATGATATGTTGTAAGATAATGACTGATGCAGACCCAGGCTTCCGGAAAAGGATTCATACTATAAGAAAGCAACATGCTAAATGCCTGGGAAGAGGCTAAGTTAGCAATCTCAGGAAGGGTAAAAAAGAAGGAATTGCTGAGAACATGTTACTGATGAGGGTATAATAGCCCAGGCCTTTCTATGGCAAGCCACGTTCTGGCTTTTAATTAAATAGGGTAACATAAACAAATTCATTCAGAGAACTCCAATGCTATCTCCTTCAGGGAAGCCCTACATCTGTCTACATCTAAGATCTTGGCAGCAAATGATGGTTGACCTGATTTTCCAGGAAATCTGAGGGCACATGGCCAAATATGGTATGTGTTACATAAGTGAGTGTATTTCTTAACATAAACAAGTTGCTTGCAGAAAACTATATGAGCTATTCCACTTTCAAAATATTGACTAGACCAAGTCAATGGGAAAGAGGAAGAGAAAGGAGCTGGTGGGAGCAAAGCCTCATTCTCTAAACCAGGGTCCATGCTGGACATGCAGTCAGTGAGACTGGGACTGCCTGAGAACCCCAACCAGGAGGAGGCACTGTTACATCCGGGTGCGTGTCAAATTAATGTTCCTCTTACCTGGATTGTACTCCTGTATCATTAGTTAAACCTCCCCTGTCCTTCAGGGTACATTCCAGTGTGGCCTTCTCCACAGACACTTCCCTGAGACACAGAGCATCATCTCTGAACCTCTAGCTCTTATTTTTCATCCTCTATTTCTTAGGCAACTAGATGGTAATGACAAGATTGCACATAATTACATCGCATTACAGCTAGATATAAAACTCCACATGGCAGGGCGTTTGCCACTTTACTCACTTTGGCACACCACCGGCACATAGTAGGTACTCAACAAATATTTTTTTGAATAAAGAATTGCACGTATATATGTTCTACCTTTTTTCCCCCACTGTTATTTGAAATAAAAACATTTGTTTGCTCAAGGACCATTGCTTCTTCTCTTTTTGCAGGAGCTGCAACCAGTTACTTAACGAGGGATGGGATTGAGCCCTTTCTCCCGCCCCTCAGCTCTCTCCAGGCCAATCCCATTAAAGATCCTAATAATATACTTGAAAATGGATTGTGGAAACATGCCTGCTGCACCTTCAGTGTGAAGACAAGTTCCTCGTGTCTCTCTCATCCAGGCAAATTGCTACCTTAAGCTTTTCCTACTTAGAAATTCAAGAGCTGCCTTTTCATATCCTTTAGTATAGGGATCCATACTCCCATGCATATAGGGCTCTCCAGGTAATGTTAATGAACGAAGGGAACCATTTGCAGAGACAGAAGGGAGTGGTAGGGATTGTGGTATATCACAGAGCACACGCTTCTTAGAAAAAGGCAGCCAAGATACCATGATTGAGGTAGTGATTGTCAAATGGGAATACAGGTCTTGTGTTACCAGATCTTCAGATTTTTCAAGAGAAGTCAGAAATATGGAATTAAGTGGGAAATCTATCCATTTTTAAATGATTCAAATTTTTAAAAAACACTGTGCTGCCCACCAACACCCCTTCTCTGCTAGTTAGATGTGACCCATATGCCGTCAGTTCGCAACCTCTATTTATGGGCCCTAAGCAAGTATTTCTGTGGCCCCCAACAGTTCTTGGCACGCGGATGGCAGAGATCAAGTGGCGGCAAATAAACGCACAAGGAAGTCCAAGTCATATTTTGAACTACTGAGGTTTCTCTTTTTTTTATTGCAAAACATGTGTTACAGAAATTTCAGAAAGTTTTTCCTGTGCTATCTGCCAACTTCTGCTTCGAATTACATATCTAAACAAACAAGCTCAAAGTGCATTGTGAATCCAATAATAGACCTTTAAAAAAGAACAATTCCTCTAAGAATTTATAGATATTTTACGTCGACAGATATGCAAACCGCCGCTTGTCCATACATAAAGAAGGAAAAGATTATACATATTTAACAAACCCAATTCCAAAATTGTTTTTATCATAGGAATTCCTTTAAAAATGATATTTCAACAGTATCCCCCATTACAAACTATGGTTAGCACATTACAAACGGGAGTCTAAGCGCTATGTTAGGAAACGGCGACGAGGACAGAGACGGCAGGTATTGCTGTGCACCGCAGGAGCAGCAGCAGACACTCAGGCCAGATGCTGTGGGGACAGGAAGCAGGCGAGCCTGACACCAGGCCACGGCACTCTCCTGACTCTCCCTCACAAAGATCTCCTGCGTTCCGGTCCAGAATGATGGGGCACATATCATTCGGGAGAACGGGATGCCCCGAATAGGGTGAGCTCCTTTCTCCCGCCCCGGTCCTCAGTGTGTTTCGTGTATACACTCACTGAGTTGGAATCAAGAATCTGATCCCCGTTGGCTCTAAATCACAGGTCCCGAGCTATTGCCTTTGGGACTGAATGCTGCTGGCAGGTACATTTGTTTGGCTAGCGCGGTGTTTACACATCTGAATGTGAGCGTCTCCGTAGTGGGACGTGTGCTCTCTCATGCCCTACAGACCCTGCTTCTTCCTGTTGTCTCTCACCAGTCCCATCCACACACTGTGTTCTGCATCCGGCTCCCCCCCCCCACCTCTCTGAGTTTGCAAGCCCACCATCTAAGTGCAGATGGCTGGCTCTGATGACATGTGGGAAGCTGGGGTAGAGATGTGAAGGACCCTTTTGGGATTCAGACAGGCAAAGAATTGGTTGCAGCTGATACAAACACCAGCCAAGTTGGTTGTGTGTGGGTAGAATTGGGGGAGGAGGCTATGTTAGTGGGAAGATCAGGGCTGGGACAAAGTCTGAATGTTTGGCTTTTGTTAAGTAGCCACTGTTTCAGCTTACTGTGCCCGAGTCCATGGGGTCCTGAGGTCACGGGAGCCAGGGTCTGTTGGTCTGGCCAAAAAGCATCTTGTACTGGGCTAAGAGAAAGGACGAGAGTCTAGGGGGTGAAGAAGATTGCTCTCCAGGCATGAGGCTGAGCCCCCACTGTGTCCCCCAGCTCTCGGCAGCCTGCCCCCGCCAGAGCAAGGCCTGGGTCTAGTTGGATCGGACACTCCTCAGAAAGCCTAGGGATGCGTCCCTCTCCAAACACTGTGCAAACAGGCAGTGGCCTGAAGGGAAGGTGGGGGGGGGGAGTTCACCTCACTCTTATTGCCATGGAGACTCCTCGGCCCCTGAAATCCTTAGGCCACATGTAGAAATTGTCTTGATTTCATTCGCAGCGATCAGTGCAAGAGATGCATCAGATAAAAGTCACACAGCTACATTCTCAAGTGCATTACAAAGAAACAAGAAAGGGGGGAAATCTTGTTTTCCTTACATCACAACCAACTCCTCCTTCGGTTGACTCTAATCTGTGAGAGTGAGAGAGACAGATGTCACAGGAAGAGAAAGCTCAGGCGCTGCAGGCTGAGAGAACAGTGTTCTCCACTCGCTTGAGGAGCAGTCACCTATAAGACTGGGCAGGTTGGCTCCTCTCTTTCCCTGATGTGGGATGGCTTCTAATAATGAAATGGTAATTTTTTTTTAAAAGGGCAAACTCTTCAGTGTCACCCAGGGCCCAGTCACCCATCTCTCTGGCCCCCAGGCAGGCTCAGCTACCAGAGAAAAGCCACCAGGTAGGAGGGAAGTCATATATCACTGGACCACTCATTCATACTGGTCTGCGCATCCCTGCACTGTCATCAATGCGCTTCTCACTCTCATCTCTGGCTTAGCAATTTGTACCCAGTGGCCCTGAAGAATCAGAAATGTGTCTTTCCTGTATCACAGATGCTCCAACACCTAGACCGCAGTAAACCCAAGAGGTGTTGGCTAGCCACCTCCAGGCCCCATCGCTATACACCCTGTGGTTAATAATTTACTATTATTTCATATTATTTGTTCAGAGCTTAAAAAAAAAAGACTGGAAAAAAACCCCTTGGTTACTTTTTTGTTTTTAATTTCTAAAACTTGAACATAATCTCCAAACTAGGAAAGCCCAACATTCTGAGTGGGTTCCTAACTGGTTTCAGTGTCACAGCAGGCAGGAGTCAAAGGCTAGGTGCCTTTAAAAAGTCAAAAGAAACGCATAAAGCCGTGCATGCATTCTGTTGCCACAAAATTAAGACTGGGTTTGAGCGGGATTACTTCATTTAAGTCACATTGCTATTGTTAAAGAAGAGTGAGTTATAATGCAATATCTAAAACAAGTATATTACCATCTACACATTAGCATCACTTTATCTAGAAACAAACATAGTAGTGCTACTAAATGAGCGTATTTATAAAATACTGTACACTGCTTCCGCACCGGTCAGCAGATGTAAACAAACAGCTAATTAAACTGGAGTTTCAAATGTTAGTTTAAGTTCATTTGTCAGATAGTCTTTTGCATAACATGCCAGTTCGTCTTTCACAAAATCACAACGTGCCTACCACAACTCGCAGGGCTGGACAGAGGCTGTACATCGGCTTATACAAGTACTGTATAGTGGTCTACAGGAAAGTCAAAAACATAAAGCAAATCAGGAACAAAAGTGCCCATTTCATGAGGATGCTAAGTCGCAGGGAATTGGGGACATGATTAATCCTGGCAACATGTGCTTCTTTATTGAATGTTACAGATTTGTAAATGATTATGAAGCTGTCCTGTAATGTTCATTAACACAACCACATGCTACAACTATGCTGGGTTAAACATGGGATACATACATGTTTACATGTATTTTATAGTACAGCATTGCCCAAGACGTTGAATGGTACAGCCTCTAGATATAGCATGATGGATGACTGGATAATATTTATTATCATTGGAGAAGTTAAACAGCCCAACATTGAGGAAGATTAGACTGCACAGCCTCAGAAAGTAGAATAAATGCACTATCCAGTGATCCACCAGAACCTTATCTATAGAAACCATCTTTTAGAATACACTGGAAACATTCAGAAGAAACACATTTTGTGTTTTTTACAAGTACATTTCTTTCCATTTGATTATATAATCAAATATATATATATATATATATTCAAGGGGGAACTTTCAAAGTGCTAAATAGTATGTTAGACCTAGAAGCCTAGACTTAAAAAATATCCAGTTCTATAAAGTGCTGCATTCTGACCGCTGATACACCGTCTGGCTCGGAGAAATACACAAACAAGCCATGGCAATTATCCCCAAGCCTTCCAGTTCCTCATTCAAATCCATTAAGGAGGGCCTTTCTAACTATAAACATAAGGTATGTTGGTTAGTCAGGAAATTTCCACGGTCATTTTCATAAAACATCCCTTTTTTTTTCCCAAAAGGACCAAGCAATTTAGAATAAATCATTACCTATAGTAGTATATAAAAATTGGCACCGTAGAAGCAGATGATTAAACCAAAGCTATCACTTCCTTGAGTTCTCTATGACTTTGTTTATGTTCCTCAGTAACTTGCTGCTCATGAGCTGCTTCATGCACAGAGACAGGTCATTAACGGCCCCTCCAGCAGGGACATGGCGGAATAAATGAGCAGCACGCAAGCTGACTGTACAAGGCCACGGAATCGATGCCACATCAGTGTGCAAAGGATCCAGGAATAGAAAGAAATGGATTGAAACATAACACATACATGCGCATGGGAAAGAAATGGCTCATGACTGTGACACAGTTTGTGTTTGAAGTCATTGACATTTGGCTTATATATCTCACACACATCCCAAAAGAACTTTATTTCCATGCACAACAGAAAAACAGGCAGTCCAAAGGTCAGAACTGGGAAGTATTTGTTTCCCAGGTCCTGTCTGTTCACTCCAGAAAGCGCGATGGAAACACCAGGCTTATACTATCCCCCACTTTCAATCTGGTCCAGAATAAGACTCTGGAGGTGCCGTGAGGTCCTGCTCTGTGGTCAGTGAACACTGCCTTCACCTCCTGCTTGGATTCCTCCAGGCTCCCTCTCAGAGAGTGTGAGTGTGCTCCACACCTAAAATCATCCTTAAATCAGGACGTAAGCACATCAAACTAGCAACACCTAATCTAAGGAACGAATATAACAAAAGCTCGCTTCTAACTCTGGTGTCGAGACTTGGCCTTCCTGAGAATCACAGAGAATTGGTCTCAAAATGTAAAGTGCCTATTATAACCATATTGATTATGAACAAACACGGTTCCTCTTCCTATCAATCAATATGGAAGCAGGGGTAGAGGAACCCTTTAAAGTTACATTGCAACTTGCATGTCTAGACATTTTTTTCTGGGGAGAGGGCCCAGAGCTTTCTTCAGGTCCTCACAGAGATTCGTGACTCTAGGAAGCTTAAAGGGAACTGATTTATTCTCAGACCAAATGCATGTTTGTTGAGGGAGAAATAGCCAATTTGGGTTAAAAAAAAGTGTTTTTTAGGGTCATTATATACAAAGGATTCTGGTTGCTCGTTTCTGATTCACCTAAATACTAAGGAGTGAAAAAGGAATTTCTTAATTCTTTATATGTGGCCTCATCACTATTCCTACACCTGAAAAGTTTATTCAGAGGTTAATAAAAAAGTCAAAGGCTAGAGGTTTTGTCCTCATATTTACTTGATTTCACATAATGAGAAAATTGGAAGTTCATATCTACAACTAAACAAAAGAACCAGATTTTGTTTAGGGACCAGGAACATTAAGTCATTGTCCTTCAAGACCTTATTCTTTTTTAAAATCAATGATCCATATAGAAATCCAAAGATTTGAGGGTCAAAATTTCTTTATCCCACTTCAAATCCAGATTCTGATCTGGAAGTGTGAATACCTGTACCCTAGAACTCATAATACTATCTGAAAGTTAGGTCTGTTCAGATTGAACTTGATGTAATCACTTTGTGCAGGAGAAACCAGACTGACTGAGATGTTATGATGGTGACTGCATTTGGACAAAAAAAAAAGGGGGTGGGGTGGGGGGGGGTTAAGGGCAGGTAGCAAGTCATTTTGACAACTCTAGTTGGGTACAAGAAAAAGTTAAGGTTATAGGGATTTTAAAAAGTATAATGTCAACATCTGTTGAAATATAATGAATTCTTTCAATGAAATTCCTTGGCTATTAAAAATTCTGGTTATACCTCAAGGTGATAGAAAAGTCCAAGCCTCTTAAGAAAGCTCTATATGCTTGTTTATATACTATATATAACATGTCTCCGTGTAAATGCATATATGTGTGTATAAGCAGCATATGCTCTAGAACTCTTTACATGGTTTATCTGCTTTCTATTTTAGTCTACTGTATCTTTTTTATAGCTCTGCATATAAGAAAAAATATTCATGGCATGTCTGCATCTGATGGCTCTGGGTTGATACCAAACTCCCAGTCAATTCTAAGGTTATTTATGGTTTTGAGACTTCCTTAAAAAGTACTTTGGAACATTTCCATAAAAAAGATACCAGCCCTTGAAAAACTCCGATTAAATTTATGCTGAGCTCAGATTGAATGGCAAAACTCTAGGTATGAAAATATCCACCAGATAGTCATATATAAAATGGTCATGTGATGAGTGGTGTGAAAAATTGGCAGTTACATCTTGGAGGTGTTCAGAAGACATGGTGGAGTCATGCACATGATGAAGGTCACACAGCAGCGTAACACACGACATGGATGGGGAGAATACAGCAATATCCCACACGGCAATGTTAGGCGCGTGCTGCCCACTATATTTTTTGTTAGTTCACTATTATATATTCAGTGAGCGAATTCCTTGATGACAGGTGAGATACAAATAAATTAAAAAATATAAAATTATTTAGTTACATTCATCCTGAGCTTGCTCGACTATCCTTGAATGCCCACTGTATATAATAGGCCACTTGACATTTGTTTTTTTTTTTTTAACATCAATTCTTCTTTCATTCCGCTCGCAATACAGAAAAGGCATTTCTTTTCCCTTATTTTCTTCAAAAAATATAAACAGTTGTGGCACCAGAAGTGAATATATAAGAGACAGGTGAACTATGACTGTTACCTTGTTCTTTCTTTACAATGATCAATTACAGAAGTGGTGGCATGAGAAGGATGTGGGACGTTAGGTAGAACTGCTTGCTGCCGGCTTATACTGAATAAAAAGGATGCTCTTCATCAGTCACCAGTGATGGAGCCAATGTGAAAAGAAAACAGAATTGAAGTTTAGAATATCTCATTTGTATGCTGGCCACTTTATTTTATTTTATTTCGCAATTTAGCCCTGCATCCTACAACTCTTCATAACGGTCAGAAATTGCAAGACGCCTCCTGGCACGGAGAATGCGTGAAGCCCCTTCCTTCCCAGAGCTCGAGGCTTTCCGAAGTGACTAGTGATACACATTCATCTCAACCCTCCTTCTCCCTCTCTTTCCCCTCCCTACCCATCCGGGGTGAGCATGACAACATATCCCCTGTGTTTGGGACTGGGCCAGATCAAATGCTTTCTCGGCCCAGAAGTCACTTTTGAGTGAACACCTCCTAAGGCATTGCTTGTTTTGCTCAGCTAAGACTAACGCAGGTAGGTTTCGAGGAAGGGGAGCAGGTGGAGTTCGGGGAGAATTCTAGGGCTGCATTCGTGAGCCTCCTGCAACGCTGCTCAGGAGGGGTTAGTTGTGCTTGCTTTCAAAGCTGTGGGAAGCGGACGTTCTGGACAGTCTCCGCATGGACAGGCTGTCCCCGCGGCCCTCGGGCTTGGAGGACTTGCTCCTCTGGAAGGGGTTCCGCAGGCTGGCTGTGTTCCGCTGCCGGTCGAGTTTGTCACTGATGGAGAAGCTCTTCCTGGTGTGGGCGTACGGCGCGCTCGGCTCCTCTGCCGAGTAGCTGTTGGCGCGCTCTATCTTGGGAACCGTGATGTTGTTGGACAGGGTTCTGTCTGCGTGATCGCCCTCCTGCGAGGGGATGGCCAGGGCGGCTCTCCGGCCTTTGGCCTCGTTCTCCTCAGTGTCAGAGCTGGGGTGGCTCAGCTCTGCTTCTCGCTCGGGGTGGCAGCAAGAGGAGTCCTCCACTTTGCCTCCGAGACCTCCGGGGAAGGTGGCTCTGTCGGCAATCGCTTGAGGGGCATTGACACACCTGGTGTCAATACAGTCTGTAATGCTCGTGTATTCCGCCGTTTTCACGGGCACCCCGAAGTTGGCGTAATAGCTCCTCGAGGGAGAAAACATAAAGCTGTGCGACTTCACGATGGGCGCCTCCTCTAGGAGGAAGGGCGTGCTGGGCAGGTAGCGGCTGCTTTTGGAGCGCTCGATGGCGTGGTACGTGGGGGGGTCAGCGTCCCAGGGGTTTTGGCACTCTGGGAGGTGGGTGTAGTCTGAAGAGAAAGATCTCGTGTCCAAGGTGGTGACGTCCTCGAAATCGATGCTCCGGCTTGGAGGCCTGTCGGTGGGTGCGAGAGTTGCATAGGCACTACTTGAAGGAGCGGTGGAAGGAACTTGAGCCAAGAAGCTTGGCTCGCCCAGCCCAAGGATGTTCATGGAATTGTCCAGAGGGTCGATATCACAGTGGAGCTCATCCATGGCCGAGACATAGATGTCTATACATGATGACGGTCTTCTGGAATCGGGAACGATGGCCAAGGTGTTCGCAGGGGCTGCAGGAGTTTTGGACTCCTTTGCTAGAGAGTGGGAACTAGTAGCCCGGTGCAGGCTCAGGGACCTTTCTTTGAAAAGACTTTCCAACTTTTCTATACCACCTTTGTCTTTCATATTGACCGAATAGAAAGAATGGCTTCGCATACGGGGCATTAGGGTTGGAGAAGTTGGGGACATGGTCTCCTCACCTGCAGGGTCTATACTCTCTTGGAGCTTGAAGGTGTTCCCCTCCTGGCTGTTGAAGCTGCTCTGGCGGACGATGTAGGCTGCGTCCGTGCAGTCCGAGGAGGTCCGAGAACGGATTTTGTTGGACTCGGCTCGCTCCAGACCTGTCAGACGCTCCAGGGCCGTGGCCATGCGCCCGATGAGGTCCTCGAGCTGCGCCAGCCGGATGTCCACGGTCTGGAGCGAAGCCTTCATGCAGTGCTCTCTCTCGTTGACTTCCTCCAGTCGCATGGACATGTTCTCCACCCTGCGGGAAGCAGAGAGAGGGAGAGTCACTCGGGGCCAGGTTCCTCTGCTGGAGGCTTAGAGAGCATGGGCAGAGAGGGAAAGCCGGGCCTGGACCTTGGCCATCCATGTCCTACCAGAGGGAAATGGAGCGGGTACAGGTGAGGAGGGGAGAGGGGGGAGAGAATGCACGATGCTGTCACCGAGAATCATGGAATCCAAATCTTTTTGAGCTGGAAGAGGCTTTAGAGACTATTGAATCCAGTGATTTTTAATGGCTAATCCCACTTCCCCTCTTTGATGCAATTTGATGCACAATCCTGATCAGTAAACACCAAACCAAAGCTGAGTAGTTCTTATTGGCGTGGATGCCCGCCCTCGTACCACTCCCATGGCTGAACTGTGGCTTGGGACAGGGCTCAGTGACCTAAATAACTATTAGGGTGTTGGCTTATCAGAGTCCCTAACAAAACCAGAATGTAGCATTTTGATGACTTGACCCAGAATTTTGCAAAAGAATGTTATTATTTTATTTTTTTGGCAAAAGAATTTTAGAGTCTAGCTATTCTTATTGCAGTGTTTCTGGACTGGGATTAATTTCATTTTGCATTTATATAATGATCTTTTTTTGTTGTTGTTATTCACAATAACCTTTTTAGAATTTAGTACCTCCAAAGGAATGAATATGGTCCTGTTACTGAGGCACCTGGAGTTGATTTAATCGAATCCAATCCTGTCAGTAATAAGAGAGGAACAAACATCAAGTAATTTAACCAAGATTACATAAGGTGACTTGTGGTAAAGTCTGGAGCGTCTATCAGTAAGTAGGCTAGCCTACTCCCTCCTCTCTGTCTCTCTGGGTAGCTGATCACAGAGGCGTTATTTACAGTTATTTCGAGGTCTTGACTCTCTCCATTGGAAATCTGTAGGGGCACAATCTGTCTCATATTCCTGTTCCCATTTCCGTGTTGCCAGCCCAATACCCCCTGGTGTCGATACAGGTTCACTGAGCCAATCAGTGTTATGAACTTGATTTCAATTGTCTAGTAAACGACCTGGCCATTTATTTACAAAGAGAGAAGCCACATATTTAACATAAAATTGTGCCATATGTTTTCACCTGCTTAAATTAACTTGGAAAAGACAAACCAAAGCAAAGTCATGGTTTGAGCTCAAATGTTTTAAATGCCCAAAGGCAAATCTTTTGGAGAATCTGAATGCAATCCATTCTCAACTTTTCCAGAGAGGATAAAGATACTTTCCCAATGCCCTAACACAGTGGTCGGCAAACTGTGGCCCCTTGAGTGTGGCTCTTCCACAAAATACCACGTGCCAGCCCGCACGTACAGTGCGATTGAAACTTCGTGGCCACACTCAAGGGCCCAAAGAGCCGCATGTGGCTCGCGAGCTGCAGTTTGCCAACCACTGCTAACCGGTTTGGCTCAGTGGATAGAGGGTTGGCCTGCAGACTGAAGGGTCCCAAGTTCGATTCCGGTCAAGGGCATGTACCTTGGTTGCGGGCACATCCCCAGTAGGGAGTGTGCAGGAGGCAGCTGACCAATGTTTCTCTCTCATCGATGTTTCTAACTCTCTATCCCTCTCCCTTCCTCTCTGTAAAAAATCAATAAAATATATATTAACAAAAAAGATACTTTCCCAACACTGCCAATATGCACAGCAAATCACTTGACTGCCTGCGTGTACAGAATACGCTGTGCAAAGAACGGTGGGAATCAGAGCTGGGTCCCCAGCTGTTGTGCTAGTGGGGGTGGTGTGTTAATAACAGTAACACCTTTTTTAGGGAGGTATATACATTTCAGTGCCAGAAGGAGGCATAAGAGGCAGTGGTTCCCCTCTCTGAGAGACCTGTGGGCTTAAAAAACAAAAAACAAAACCCTGCTCTCCTGCTGGTCACGGTGGGGGGAGGGGAGCGTGTGATTCCTTCCCTTGGGCACATTTCTTTTTCTTTCTGAATCCATACGTCTCCCCCCCCCTCTCCTGTCCTCCCCCCCCCCCCCCGCCAACTCACTCCATTGTCTCTGTTCTTTTTTTAAAAATAGATTTTTATTGATTTCAGAGAGGAAGGAAGAGGGAGAGAGAGATAGAAACATCAATGACGACAGAGAATCACTGATTGGCTGCGTCCTGCATGCCCCACACTGGGGATCAAGCCCACAACCCTGGCATATGCCCTGGCCCCTGACTGGAAATCGAACTGTGACCTCCTGGTTCATAGGTCGACATCTAACCACTGAGCCACGCTGGCTGAACTACTCTGTTCTTTTATCCTTTAGCTTCGCTTCACCCAGCCTAAGGTCTTGGAGACATTTTTTTCCTTTGCTCTTTCTTGCTGCCCCATAACCAGCTCGGCACGACCCAGGGTCCAGGCCCCCTCAGCCACCATGGCCAGGTATATTCTCAAAAGACTTGTACATTGAGCATTTCTGCATCTGGCAAACCCCATGCTAGTCACCCAGCTAACACAGCTATTTCAGAAGGAAACTACAACTTTTCCCTGTTTCACTTTGTTTTGTGGTATAAACATAGCCTGAGAAACAAATTACTTAAAATAATAAGTTTGTGTGTCTTGCAGACTTATAATTTACTTTTTCATCATCTGGCTGATGGAGTTTGATTCTGCAAGTACTGCAATTTCATATTTTGCAATACAATAAGCTTTGGGTAAGTGGGTAAAATACTTCTTCATTAAAGTCAGGAGAAGGGCAGAGCGTGCATTTCTGTAGAATGAGACTTTACGTTTCGGGTGCTCTAGGTACTGGGTCCCCCTAGTAGCTTTTTAGTGTTGGCAGAGTAACAAAAGGCAGGATAGTTTTCTTCCTCATCCTCCTTTCCTGTCTTGGAGCCCAGTGTGTACAGGGCTGATACCGAAAGAGATGAAGATGCTCTTTTAGTATAGTTGCATATGATCATTGGTCTGAGCACTGTGAAATCTCTCTCTGAACTGTGGGGACCCTGCTCCTCACACCTCACTCCCTTCAGCCCCAGGATCTTACTCTGCGGAGAAACTAGCAGGTGAGGGACAGAGCTAAGGCACCAATATGAGGCAACAGAAGAGTTGGGACCCGGCAGTAAACGGGACACAGAGATGAAGAAGCCCAAGGAGATGGGAGGAAGACAGGCGGTGCAAGGAGGAAGAGGATCCTCTGGGAAAACAGGAGGTGCCCAGTGGGAGCCCCAAGAGTGAAAAAGTGTGGCCTTAGGGCACGGAAGGAACTGGGGGAGGGAACAGGGTAAAAAAACCATTCTTCACAAAACTTTCCTAATGGCTCTGAGGCTCCCAGGGACTTTGGAAAAAAGTAAAATAAAAAAGGACTGTTTTATCCATTTTCTTCCAGAATTCTGGATGTGTTTAACAACCTAACTGTATAATAATTTAGGTCATGATGCAACTGATAGGGGTTTAATGTAGGAGTTATAAAAGAATAAATGTTCCCAGAGTCAAATTTATGTTTGTTCCATAACTAAAGTGTGCCCCTTAATTTTTTTAAAAGAATTTATTGATTTTTAGAGAAGAAGGGAGAGGGAGGGAGTAAGGAAGGGAGGGAGAGGAGGGGGAGAGAGAGAGAGAGAGAGAGACCCTGATGTGAGAGAGAAACATCAATTGGTTGCCTCCTGCATGCCCCCTACCAGGGATCAAGCCCACAACCTAAGCATGTACCATGACCAGGAATCAAACAGACAACATCCTGGTGCACAGGATGATGCCCAACCAACTGAGCCATACTGACCAGAGCAAGTGTGTCCCTTAATTTAAAAAATAAATTCTTGGAAAGTTAAGTATAAATGTGCATGCATGACAGATACAAATAGCTCTGAGGAACAAACCAAGAGTTTTGGGTCATGATTGTTAGTGATTAGGAGCTCATGCTGGTCAAACCACTCAGGAGATAAAATGGAGATAAGAATGATACAAATTTATGGAACAACTAGAGGCCCGGTGTACAAAAATTTGTGCACTCGGGGGGGGTCCCTCAGCCTGGCCTGTGCCCTCTCTTAGTCTGGGACCCCTCGGGGGATGTCCACCTGCTGGCTTAGGCCCGCTCCCTGGGGAATAGGGCCTAAGCTGGCAATCAGACATCCCTCTGGCAGCCCGGGAGCCCTCAGAGGATGTCCACTTGCCAGCGGGGAGCAGGCCTAAGCTGCAGTTGGACATCCTTAGCACTGCTGAGGAGGCGGCAGAGGCTCCCACCACCACCACTGTACTGGCAGCCATCAGCCTGGCTTGTGGCTGAGCAGAGCTCCCCCTGTGGGAGTGGACTGACCAGCAGGGGGCAGCTCCTGCATTGAGCGTCTGCCCTCTGGTGGTCAGTGTGTGTCATAGTGACCAGTCATTCCCAGTCGTTCTGCTGTTAGGATCAATTTGCATATTACCCTTTTATTATATAGGATAGAGGCCTGGTGCATGGGTGGGGCCGGCTGGTTTGCCCTGAAGGGTGTCCCGGATCAGGGTGGGGGTCCCGCTAGAGTGCCTGGCCAGCCTAGGTGAGGGGCTGAGGGCCATTTTCAGGCTGGCCACATCCCCTTCAGGGAGAGGGGTCCTGCTGGGGTGCCTGGCCAGCATGGGTGAGTGGCTAATGGCTGTTTGCAGGCTGGCCAAGCCCCCCAGCAGGGACCCATCACCCCATGAGGCTGTGGCCAGCCTGGGTGAGGGGCTGATGGCTGTTTGCAGGCTGGCACAGCCCCTTCAGGGTGGGGGTCACCGCTGGTTTGCCTGGGCATCCTGGGTGAGGGGCTGATGGCTGTTTGCAGGCTGGCCACGGCCCCCTGCCACCCAAGCTCCCAGTGGAGGCTGACTGGAAGCAGGTATCTGGGATTTATTTATCTTCTATAATTGTAACTTTGTTGCCTTGAGTGGAGGCTGCCGGCCAGGGCAGGCAGGAAGCTTGGCTTCCTCCATCACTGGGGAAACCAAGCCTCCTGCTTGGTCCAGCTCTGTGGCTGCCGGCCGCCATCTTTGTTGGGTTAATTTGCATATAGTCACTCTGATTGGCTTGTGGGCGTGGCTTGTGGGCGAGGCTTGTGAGTATAGCGGAGGTACAGTCAATTTGCATGTTTTTCTTTTATAAGATAAGATGGGAAGCCACAGGGGACAGATAATAGAAGTGACTAAGTAACAAAAGAACGAAAGACTATGGATAACATATAACTCCTGCCTTAAACCTATCTGTGGTTTGACCAGAGTCAGCTCCTAATCACTAACAATCATGACCCAAAGAAGGCAGAAGCTCATCTTTTTTTGGCTTATACTATTTTTTTAAATGAATTCCATACATCCTAAGTTATTCCTGCCTCTCTTTGTCTTGAAAAGTTATAACTTGACTGTACTATGAATAGTTATGTGTCTATCACTTTTTTGGATCTAGGTGAAGTGAAAAAAGGATACAAAGCCTATTGGCTCAGGAAAGATACTTTTAGATGAAAAGATGACACTAGGAGTAATGTATGTCCCAGTTTGCTTTCATTGTTATTGCCAAGAAGAAAAGTTACCATGTCCTAGAAGATGCTTGAGAGGGGTAAATGGAGCCACTCTTCCCTTAGTTATCTCTGTTCCCTTGTGCACCTCATGGTAGTTCTGATGTGTCCAGTGCAATTCTAGTGTTTAAAGATGCTATTTTTGGCACATTTACAAACGTAAAACACACCAATACCACTGCCACCACCATCAAAAACAAAACCCTAAACACAGACAGTGGCATCAGGAGCAAAAGAAGGCCTTGGTTTGGGTTCACTTCTCTGGCACCTGGGCTTGGTTGTGAGGTCATCCGGGTCTTTCTGGCCCCCATTACTCCAGAAGGTCAGCTAATGCTAGGGCACACACACAAAAATAAGCCTGCACTCCGCCCTGGATTTCTGGGAATTGCTCACCCTAGTCACCCTCCTGGAGGGTGGGACTCCTTTTCCGCCCAGAGAGGAACAGGGTCTTGGGGGAGGAGTCTCCTGAAGTGTTTGCAGGCGTGGGGTGAGAGGATCAAGTAGAGAGGTGCTAGTTCCTTTCCAAAAGGAATTGGTGATTTAGTCCCAATGAGTCACATGCCCTGCTGCCTGCACCTCTCAGGCTAGTTCCCCAGAGAGGCAAAGGCTTCTTTGTGTCTCAACACTTCCTCCCCTGCCTTTCTTTCTTCCCAGTCTATGGCTTCCTGAATTCAAAAAGCATTTCAAAGGCCCCTGGACATAGGCTTTGGAAATAAGTCTGAGCAATGGGCAGTGTGTCTACATGGCACAATTTTCTGGGAACCATATGGTTATGTGCCCATTAATAAATAGCTTTTTCAAGGCCTCAGAATGAGGAAGATCTTTGGATTTGCAGCTCCTTTCTGAGTGTGCCAGAAAATTGCTTCACATCATATCATCATGGAATGTTCTATTTTGCAATGACAGATGTGTATAAGATCTATTCATGCTTTACACTTTATTAATGTTGGTTGAGTACCTCTGGATACAATGGCATATGCATTATACACCTACCTGTGTAGGCTGCATTCTTTGAAGAAATAAAGGGCCAGGGACAGAAAAAATGCCATTTGTATAATTTCTGCAGAACCACTAGAAAATGTATAAAGTGGGTAAGCAGACAAAATGTCATTTGGTGAAAACTAGAGGTGACGGACTCAAATCTTGGGAAGTGTGAATTACATTGATTAAAATCATCAATATATTCTATATCCCTTTTCCCACTATTTATAATTTGCTTCTGATCTCTTTATATTTAAAATATAAATGTTTAAAATGTGAAGTTACACCAAGTGCTCTGTACCACTCTGGGTGTTCTTTAGAACTGGTTCCCAAATTCCAGGTTATGACTGTGCCAGCCCAGAATGATGTTTTTATTAGTCTGCAGCAAAATGAGGAAAGTAAGACAATGTGAGTTCCTTTGCATAAAGCTAGACTTATTAAATGAAAATGATTCTTTCCTGTTTATTTTGAGATTTTTCTTAGAGCCCTGCTAGTCCACAAAACCATTTTGTCAATGAGATCTAAAAATATATGACCACTGGGTAGAAAAAAACTGCTTTTATTCCTTTGCTTTTGTCTTGTTATATAAGAAGAAAAACTAAAATAATTCCTGAAAAAACCTAAAAACCTCAACCATGATTCTATGTAATTCACAAGTCTCGTGCTGTTGTTTATTCAGAAGGTACTCAGCACGCATGTAAGCCAGGCACTAGGACTGTCTATACTTTGGAGAAGATGCTCAGGGTGTACATCATACACAGACCTGCTGGAGAGCCTTGGGTTGGGCTGGGTTTCTCCTGGTTTGTGTCTGGGTCAGAACTCTCCAATTTCTCGCTGAGCAAGTAACTCCTGCCCTGTTCTGAACATAGCCATGTCTAGTGTCCAGGAAGGTGGCGCCACTGCCTGCTGGAGAATCTAGGATCTGTATATCTGGGATTTTGATCTGTGAACCTTTCAGATAACATTCCGTGCTCTCCTAAGCTTCACAATTTCTTGGACAATAAAAATAAACACAGGGGTCTCTGATATTTTTTGTGTGCGGCTGCACAAACAAAAGCAATGGATAAAGCATGCCATGGCATAAAACCTCCCAGGAGACATGTGACCAGGGGACACACCTTTCCGAAGTCACCCGTATCCTCTCATCATTGGACGAGTTGAAGTGATCGTCCTTTTCTCTGAAATATTCCTCTATGCACTGCTCTTCAAAATCATGCACTTTCTTGAGCTCATCATCAGTTATGAACAGTTCTGTGGAAGAGAAATGAGATGTGAGGCAGAGAAGTAAAAGCGATGGTGCCTGATCTGTGGGCCTAATGACATTCCAAATGTGAACCAAGGTTAGGGGAACGGGCCTAGATTCTCTGCTAAATCTCAGACTAAATCCAAACCCCATCAGGCAAAGTGTGTCACTGTCCCCTTCCTGTGCATTAGAGTCACCGTTGTTCTTTGAAGTCCATCTGAACGTAGCTGATTTACTGCAGGGACTGGTTACAATCATTCAAGTTGTAAGGCCAAACATGTAGCTAAATCAAGGAAAGGGAAGGTACACAATGAATGGAGGTTTCTCAAAAGTTCCATTTCCAGCCTGGCTGGTGTTTCTCAGTGGTTGAGCATTGACCTATGAACCAGGAGGTCACAGTTCAATTCCTGGTCAGGGCACATGCCCAGGTTGCTCGATCCTCAGGATGGGGCATGCAGGAGGCTGCCGATCAATGATTCTCATCATTGATGTTTCTATATTCTCCTCCCTTCCTTTCTAAAATCAATAAGAAAGAAAGAAAGAAAGAAAGAAAGAAAGAAAGAAAGAAAGAAAGAAAGAAAGAAAGAAAGAAAGAAAGAAAGAAAGAAAGAAAGAAAGAAAGAAAGAAAGAAAGAAGCTCAATTTCTGGGCTGAGGAATGTGGCAGACAGACACTGTTCACTGGCCTTACTAAAAGCCCCTTTGCAACCTCATTTCCCCTTTCCCACTTCCTACTACTGAGGCTGGAAAGCCAAATACACACATTTCCAGCCTCCCTTGAAGGTAGCAGCTATGGTGAGACCCAGTTTAGCCCAAGAAACTGCAGGGAGGGGAAGAGATTTGCTTTCTTGATAAACTGTAGTGATGTGGCTGCGTCTTTCTACATTTTTTTACTTTCTCCTTTTCTTTTTGCCTTGAACATAAATGATGACGGAAAGTGCAGCAGCTATTTTGCTACCTCGAGACAAGACAGTGCATTCACGAATAGCTGAGCCTAAAAATAGGACTCTGGGTCTGTGACTTCAGTGAGCCACTGTTGTGCTCGGGGTTATCCACCTAGTTGCTTTGTGAGCAAAATGAAGCCTTATTTATTATTATCATTAATTATTCTTACTCAACCTTCTTTTTTTTAAAAAAAATGTATATATTTATTGAGTTCAGAGAGGAAGGGAGAGGGAGAGAGAGATAGAAACATCAATGATGAGAGAGAATCATCGATTGGCTGCCTCCTGCATGCCCCCACTGGGGATTGAGCCGGCAACACAGGTATGTGCCCTTGACCGGAATCGAATCCGGGGCCTTTTGGTCCACAGGCCGGCGCTCTACCCACTGAGCAAAACTGGCTAGGGCTTTATTTTATTATTTTAAAATAAGATTTTTAAACCTCACCCAAGGATTATTTTTCCTCTTTTTTTTTTTTTTAAGAGAAAGTGGTAGGAAGAGGGAGAGACAGAGATAGATAGTTAGATAGATAGATAGAGAGAGAAACATCGATGTGAGAGAGATACATTGATTGGTTGCCTCCCACACACAGCCCTGGAGCCTATAACGGAGGTTAATGACCTGAATTAAACTTGGGACCCTTCAGTCCACAGACCGATGCTCTATCCACTGAGTCAAACCAGCTAGGGAAAAACCTTATTTATTTGTGCTATTGTTAGCCTGGTTTTCTGTTAATAACAGGGAAACTAATTCATAACTGATACAGGCATAGAAAGTGATCCACTGTGAATCTGAATCCTCACCCCCTCACCAGCTTTCTATTTGTCTAAATTTATATTTTATATGGAAATAGTGAACTTTGGAATTCGTAGTCCCTTCCAACTCTCCAATTTTAATGTCTAGAAAGAAGTCAGCATTGTTGTGTCAGGGAAGTTGTTAAAAGTTTTAGTCTTAGAGAAGCAGGTGGTTAAATGGTTTTGGTTTCAAACTTTAGACCCACCAGTGATCACCTGGAGGGAATTTCTGGGCCTTCATTCTAGAGGCTCGTTCAGTAGGTTTGGTGGAGGTGGTGTACTTGAGAAACCATTGTAGCTTGCTTGGATGGGGCTGGATGCCCAATGGTTCTTAACTGTGGGTGGTACCCAAGGGACACTTAGCATTCTGCAGGAGCTATTGCTTTTTAATGTGTGGAACCGGGATGTGCAAAATCCCCTACAATGCGTGGGACAATCCTATCACTGAAGTATTGTTCTGCCTCAGTGCTAATAGAACCTCCTTTTAGAAACACTGGACTAGAAGGTGGTTGGTGGAGGGGCTTCTGTTTTGCCCTTTGAATACTGGAAAGCAGGGCTGGTGTCCTCATGAAGTCACATTAGCACAGTCTCTAAGGCTTGGAAAATGTTCAAGGCCTACAAAACGGTAGGTGCAGAAACGATAATGGAAAATCAAGCGGAGTCACCTGCAACTCAACTCATGTAAGAGGCTCAGATGACATATAATGCAGCCTTGGGAGCCTATAAATATGGCTGATATATTTCGTGGTGGGACCTCTGGAAAGTAAGAATCTTAGAACCTAGGAAGGCACTGAAACAGCCCTGCTGGAGGCTGGTTTTATCTCACTAAGAAAGATGTGAGGCTGCCTGGCCAGTGTGGCTCAGTTGGTTGGAGCATCATCCCATGCACTGAAAGGTCATGGGTTCGATTCCCAGTCAGGGTACATACCTAGGTTTCGGGTTTGACCCCCCAGTCAAAGCATGTACGGGAGTCAAACGATCAATGTTTCCCATTCTCTCTCTCTCTCTCTCCCCCTGCCCCTCTCTATAAAATCAATGAGCATGTTCTCAGGTGAGGATTAAAAAAAAAGAAAGAAAGAAAGATGTGAGGCTAAGAATGCTTGATTTCAGCCTCTACTGTCTTCTTCCTGGCACTGTTTCTCTGGCAAGCCTGCCCCTCTGTTCCCTTCCAAGCTGTCAGAGACCACAGTCCTGCAGGACTGCCAATGGGAAGCAGTAGGGCTATGGAATGGGTGGCTGCTGGGGGCTGTCACTCAAAGCTTACTCAGGCCGTAGTCCCTTTCATCTGGGTCACCCTCATGCTTCCTCCATCGGCAGCACAGGTGCTGGAATATCATGGTCATGTGGCTGAAGATGATCAGAGGTGGGGGCAGAACTGGCCTTTCGTGGAAAGTCATGATGAGCTGATACCTCTGAAACTTCCACACTTGGTTGGATATTGATTTTACCTCAAAAAACGTATTGCTGAAATAGAGACCAGAGAGAATGAGGTGAGAAACTCCACTGCTTTCTGAAGCATCACACCCTTCTAGTGCCCCCACTTTCTCCCAAGGGCTCTGATGAAGGGCCCACGTACTTAAAGACAGCGATGAGGAGGTTGACCAGCAGGATGTTCGCCACTAAAAGGTAGCAGGCCATAATGGCTGGCACGATCCAGGCTCCAGTCTTGCAGGGAGGCAGCTGAATTATTTTGCCGTCCTCTCGGGTCTCATTCTGTCCACAGGGAGCTGCAGGAAGCAACACAGGCAAAAAATGAGAAATGATGGCTATTTGAATTAAAAAAAAAAAATAAGACTGATTGTATGAGAGGGTTTTTTTTTTTTTGGTTTTGGTGGGTTTTTTTGTTTTTTGTTTTTTTTTTGGTAGATGGAGGAAAAATACAGCCATCTCAAGACAAACGGAAAAAAAAAAAAGAATAAAAAAAAAGCCAACATGGAAAAATGAAAGCTTCATGACTACCCCAAGGGGCTGCTGCTACTCCAGGGGGGACCTGGTTCCTCCTGTCTCCCAAGTTGTCATTCACCTTGAAAGAGATGGGTGGAGCCCCAGTTTGCTCATGTTGTCCCTTGACCCCTGACTTTCACGGAGGGGCCTTGCTGTCCTTAGGAAGCCCGGTGAGGGCTTTCCTGGGGAGCAGTGGGAGGAGCAATTTCAGGACCCCAACAAGTTACTTTCTGAGTTGCTGTGGAGGCCAGAAGCCGACAGCTGTAGGAGCAGCATGGAGGGGCTATTGATTGGGAATTAACACCAGGGCAGCTGTTAATTGCTGCAAGAAACAACCGGGGGCTCTGAGTTAATGATTTGCTGTCTCAATGAGGAAGGAACCAAACCGAGCAGTGTCTGGGGAAGTATTTAGAGGGCTTGTCTCTAGCTGGTCCTGACAAATGGCATTTCATGGCGAGGGCGTGAGCGGTGATGGGCCAGGACCCCAGAGCCCTGAGCCCTGAGCCCCCCGCTTTCTTCCAGTAACATTTCCATTCCAAAAACGTGCTTTTCAGGGCACAGGGAACAAAACCCAACTGCACTGAAAAAAAAAAAAGGGCAAATAGGAAAAAAAATAGATCTGGAGGTGGGGGTGAGGAGGAGGGTGATGTGTGGGACTGGGGGAGCGTGAGTAATGTGCTAATGAGGCCTGCTTAGAGTTTCCGGGTAACTTCAGGGGAAAAGGAATCCTTGACAGAACTCCTTAGTGCCGCCCAGACAGCAGGGTTCAGGGAGTGAGATGATGGCCTCAGGTGACCAGAGATGGGTGAGTCAGCCTCCCGCTCCAGCTGTCCCTCTCCCAAATTTGGCTTTAGAACAGGGTCCTTTTGCAGCTATCTGTAAAAAGGTGGTGGGACAATGAAGAGGTCTCAGCAGGTGCCACAGGCAGCTTTTGAAGATCTGCCAAGAAGGTTAGCAAAGTTGACCCAGAATCTTCGTAACAAGAGTACCTGGCAAGGGGAGTCCGATCTCTTATCAAGAATGACTGTTTCTAAGCTGCGCACTTTTCTGTAGTCTCCTATACTGGCTGCACAGGGATCACAGGGGAGCTTCAAAAAAAATGCCAGTGCTTCTCTGAGGGTGGCCCGGGTATCCGTATTTCTTTAAAAACGTTCCAGGTAATTCTCAGGTGCCGCTAAGGTAAATTCACTGAGCTAAAATGACGCTAGAAAAGTTATGTGATTTCTGACATGCCCTCCAGGCCAAAATGCATCTTCTCCGGCTATGAGGGTTCCCATAATATCAGGACACCAAGACCCTGAGTTTATAACCATAGAAAGATGGCCCAAGTGCTTCCTTTGGATCTGCCCGCAAGATGATTGGGTCTTAAAATCGGATGTTTTCAAAGAGCCAGCATCTTTTTTTATCATTGGTAGTGGTGGCATTAACCACCCAAGACAGCTGTCCCTTGGAAGGAAAACCTGGTGATGGAGGCCCCCACTGGCTCCAGGATGAAGGCCAGACTCTGAGGGTGGCCGGCCCAGTGCCATCTCTGGCCACTTCCCACTCCTCCTTCTAAGCCCAAATTGGATCAAGTTCCTGGTAGTTCCTAGAAATGTCATGCTGTCTTTTATGGCCTGATTTGCTTCTTCTTCTTTTTTTTAAAAAATATTTTTATTGATTTTGGAGAGAAAGGGAGAGATAGAAACATCAATGATGAGAGAGAATCATCAATCGGCTGCCTCCTGCTCGCCCCACACTGGGGATCGAGCCTACAACCCGGGCATGTACCCTGACTGGGAATCGAACCATGACCTTCTGGTTCATAGGTCAATGCTCAACCACTGAGCCACAGCAGCTAGGCTGAGCTTTGCTTCTTTTGCTTCTAAAAGGCCCCTCTGGCACCTTGCTCCCACTCCAGTCTTCGCTTGGGTAAATGCTATTCAATTTCCAGTGCTCACTTAGCTCTCTAAAGCCCACTCTAGCTCACTTTCTGCCCCTGGGCTTGGGATAGGTATTGACAATGATTTTCTGCTTGACCCTGCTCTACTCAGGCTCTCCTGAGCTCTTTTCCAAGTAGGCCTTTTGGACTTTTGTGTTTGTCTCTGCATTGTTCAATTTTAGCAAAAATCCTGCTAAGTCTGTTTAGCTTGAATCCGCAATATCTGATCACAGTTGATATCTAATCAGGTTTCTCTTCTCCACCATCCCTCAGATATGTCTGATCACCCTGGCCTACCATCAGCAAGAATCCTGTTAGGTCAGGTTCGCCAGCATCCTCCTTTTCCCTGATGTTTCATCTTAGGAATTTTCCATCCACTGACCTCCACCGTGCTCCTGCTATGAATGCCCAGTTTTCCTTGCTGTGTTCAGAGTTGAGTCCCATCTCTCTCCCCTATTACAAAGCGCCATGGCAGTGGTCCCACCCTCCTGAATAAAGTCTTCCTTACCATCTCTAACAAGTGTCACAATTACTTTTTTCTTTAACACATAATCTTTGTTTAGTAATTCCATCTTCCTTATAATCCCAGGGACACTCTGCTTACCCCACCATGTCACTTACTCATCCGTGTCTCACACGAGATCCCCAGTGGGAAAATCGCTCTTCATGGTTGCCCATTACCTGCTCAGTGCACACACACAGGACATCCACACGTTATCCACACATGATCACTGTTTGTTGAATGACAAGAGGAGATTACTGACAATGACAGACATTTCCCACAGCTCCACATGCCTGCTCATGACGGACGGACCCAGCTCTGAGCGGTTATTGGCTCCCTCGGCTTGGGAAGAAGGCGTCTCACGCTCAACCCGTCTGCAGGGTCTCTGTTACCCACTTGGCCACAGGCCAATCACTTGCTTTGCTTTTCTCTCCTCAGGGTCCCTTGCCCCACTCACCCACCCCCTCCTCCCAGCTGACCTCCCGAGGGGCTCCCTCCTGTGCTGCCCTTTTCTCTGGCTCCTGCTCAGGTCTCTGTGGGGAAATGATATAGAGCAGCAGAAAGAGCTGCTTGGGGTAAGTTACAAAGTGCACAGTTTAACAGATGTGGTCCCCAGTCTCCATTTCTCAATGACATTCTGAGATTTCTCTTTACGTTCTGTGAGAACTTAAACTTGGGAGGGGCAGAGCACAGCCATCTTGCTCTTTTGACCCCATGTTTAGAGAAGTGTGCAGATACTTCCTTCACAGGGTCACTGACATATCTCTAGATCTCTGCTTGGAGATTCCTCAAAGGCTCCCTATAAAAACTGGACCAGCCTAATACCTTTACACAAGATTTGCTTTGATGAAGAAACTCCCTGCCAATACTTTGGGAATTAATTTATTTCAGCTTCTCCCATACATTTTATTCATCCTGCCTTTATAGAGGTGTATTACTTTAGTGGCTAGAAATATGCATTATAATCAGGCAGACCTGGGTTAAAACCCTGAGTCCACCATTTTCCAATGATATGATATTAGCCTACTCCACGAACTTCAGCTTTCTTATCTGTAAAATGGGGGTAGTAATAATATGGAACGAGGGGGGAGATTGTCAAGATCATTAAATGAGATAATGCATGCAAAGCACTTAGCTCAGTATCTCACACGTAACACTGGGTTAACATTAGCTGGTGCCATCCTTAGTGTTGTTACTTTTGTAATGAATAGACTTGAAGTTCCTCAAGGTTAGGGACTATGCCTTATTCCCCTTTGTTTTGCAACCACTATGCGTAGCATTTATTCTCCAAGCACTTAGTGAGCGGTTATAATGTTTTGGGTACAGAGGACATTGGGGATCAAAGAGATAATCCCTGTTGTTCAAGCGCCTCATGGTTAGTAGGGGGCACAGACAGGGAACAGAGCAGGGCATTAAGGTGTGATGTGAGCTCTGGGGGCTCTGAGGAAGCACTGCAGAATGGCTGCACCCCTCCAGCCTGGGTCACACGAGCAGTCGGGTAGGCAGAACCAGCCCCGAGGACCACCATCTAGATTCTACAGCAACAAGTGCAGCATAAATGAACTAGATGATCCTTGTGACAACGATAATGATAATAAAAATGAATCATTAAGAAACAACCCTCATTTGGTAATATCAGCAAAGAGGCAGCGAACATTATATGCAGCAGTTAGTGCAAAGCGCTATTCTATAATGGCTCCTAATGATGTCTTTGTTCTGGGTATTTACCTGCGTAAGAAAGTGCTCTGTCTCAAACTCACAGATGCCTACCACTGATGGGCTGAGCTGGGCGAGTTAAAGCCCTGACAAGCAGCAGATTTCATGACAGGGGGTACGTTGTCTGGATTGTCCTGAGACACCAACCAGTATCTGGGGTTCATGTTCCCAGGGAAATGCTCCCTGGCACATGCATCCAAGATGACACATGGGTGGAAGTTTAGGGGCATGTGGGCTGGTGACTGCCACTGTGGCTCCGCCCTCCCCGCTGAGTGGTTATTCTCCCAATCCTCTTGCAAGAAGTAAATGAATAAACACTATCACCTACATACCAAGCAGCATGCTGTCAACCTCCCCCGCCCCCCCGCCCCTTCCTTGGTAATGAGGCAGAGTGCCTCTAGTGGATGTTTGCTGCTTCCACCTGCCCAACATACATTTTTCCTCTGGTAAGAGCATCCTGGTTTCCCTCTATGGAATCACCCCTGCCCCACTGCCTCAGTCCATGCAGTTTGGGTGAAATGAATGCAATTCCATACTTAGGAGATTAATCAGTGTACTCTATCCCCTGATTGCAGTGATTGGTTCAGAGATAGACATGTGACCCTCTCCTGAGCAGCCAGAGCTGATGGGCATCAACTTTGGGAGTTTTGCTGGAACTAGTTAGTATGAGGCAGGAGCTCTCTTTTTACAATGTGATGTAAGGCTACCAAGTGGAGAGGACCTGCCTGCGAGTGACTGGATCACAGAAAAGAGAAACTGACTCCTGATCCAGCCAGGCTTAAGCTAGCCCCCTTCAGTTATACGAACCATAAGATTCCTTTCTTTCTTAAGTCAATACTACTTGGGTTTCTGAGTCCTGGCTAATACAATCACTCTCACCTCTGCCTGCTGTCCACCGGCCAGCAGTAAAAGACACATTTTGGGCACCCCACTCCTGACCGGCTGCATGTGGAGGAGCAAGAAAAGACCGGAAGGGGCACTGGGAATGGGACATCTGACCTGATACCAAGGTTGAATCACAGTGTCAAGGCTTTGGGAGCTGGAGCCACTGTTGCTCTCCTTCTTCCCCGAAGTATAACGGAGCCTCAGGGGTCTACACTGGCCTCTGACTCAGCAACTAATAACACAGATGCCACCTATTATCAAGTAAGTAGGGTAAATGCAGTTGGGAAACTTCGGCCAAGCACCTGGACACAACCAGCTGCTCCCAAAGGGAAGAAAACCTGTTTCTAGAAGCAGATAAATTAGGTCACAGGAGCAGAGGCGCGCAGGTGCAGGGGCAGAGTGGGAAGGCCACGTCTGCGCAGTTGCGGCCAAACCAGAAGGATCAAACGTTTGGAGACTCAGCCTCTCCCTGGTTATCTGTGTGGGTCACGTTGCCACACGGCATGTGTGGAGGAAGGAAGGTGGAGGTGCCATTTCTGCTGACGAGGCATTAATAGGTAGAAATGAAATGGATGTTTGGGCTCCGAAATAATGATAGCTTGTGCAGTCAAAATTTGATCCTAGTGTGTGAATGATAGTAAGAAAGCTCTCCCTTTGCTTTGCATGCTCTGGAGAGCAGCCTTCCAATAATTGGACCTTCTATTTTTTCATAAAAACTTTCTATCATAACTAAAACAAAGGTCAACAGCATCCCTCACTAGAATATAATCAAAACAGCAGCTAGAATACTTCCTGGCACATAGTAGGTGCTCAATAAATATTTGCCAAATGAACACATATTGTACATTTGACCTGCTTTGTCAGGCATTTCTGCAAGTGTTACCTGATCAGTTTCACTGGGTCAGTGTTTTTTTTTTTTTCCTTTTTAAGATCTCGTGTCACCATGACCTGTCAGCATGAGATGGTTCCTGTAAGAGCAGATATTTATTTGTTTGTTTTTGCAATTGCCAAGTTTTATGACTAAAGAAACATGCCTTGTGTTTGGCAAAGGCTATAGCAGATCTCCCGTCTGAATGCTGCTGTGTGAATCTCCAGGCACACCAGCCATAACACCCCATCCTGTCCTTGTGCAGTCCTGTTAATCATGACACACTTTCCTGCTGAGCCGAGTTTGGTCTTGGAATCCTTTTCAAGACAAAACTACCAAAAGCACAACAACTGAAGTTGACACAAGGGAGTGAACCTTTCCCTCAGTTCCTTCAAAAATGTGAATATGAGGTCTGGGGTAAAAGATCATTTTTGTGCGTGTTTTCAGGATCCTCCTCATGCCCACGTTGCCTGGCCAGTACCCAACCTAGACCACTTCATAGTTGCCCAGGAACCAGAAAGTTGGGTCAAATCAGACATCCTGCTTTCCTCAGATTTTGAGCAGATTGTGGGACCTCTCCGTCATGCATCCTGGGCCCTTAGACACTCGCACTGTTCATTTAAAAGACAGCTTTTAAAGTGGGTATTTCTCCAGGAAATTCTCATCCTGCTTATTTATTTGGGATCATCAAATGTGAAAGACAGTAGATATTAGGGAATAAACATCCGGGAAAAGCATAGCATGTGCCAGCTTCAGTGCTGGGCACTTTACATTGGCCATTGCATTTAAGCTTCCCAGTAACACTGTAAGAAATATATTATCTTTGCTTCACAGCTGAGAAAACACACACTAAGGGGTGACATGGTTTACCCAAGACCACACAGCTAATAAGGGATAATGCAAGAACCATCCCCTCGTTCATTAAAAAAATACTGAGTTCTTGCTATGTGCTAGTGAGATTGGCACTGGAGATGTAATTATGATGATACAGAAATGAATCCTATCTTTTCTCTAACCACAAAGCTTGTATATACTGTGCTCTATCTCATGTGGCCTTTCCAATGTAATAATACATGATAACAGTGACCACCTATTGCATGCTTAAATGTAAGGCCCTGTGCTATGAGCTTTACATATATCACCTTATTTTAATCTTTACAATCATTATACCCATTTTACAGATGAGGAACTGAGGCTCAGAAAACTTTAGCATCTCTGTCAGTATCTCAAAGACAGCAAGAAGAGAGATAAGAGGTCCACTCAGGCCTGTCCCACTATGAAGTCTCTTTCCCCTGTGCTTCTGAAGAAGGAGCCCACATGGGGTTGAGAGGAATCTCTCAATTATAAATAAACTAGAGGCCCAGTGCACAAATTTGTGCATGGGTGGGGGACTGATCGGGACTGTCTTGCCCAGTCCAGGGGGAGGGACCATGGGAGATTGTCTGCGAAAGCACACTGACTACCGGGGTCAGCTCCTGTGTTGAACGTCTGCCCCCTGGTGGTCAGTGCACGTCATAGCGACCGGTCGACTGGTCGTTTGGTCGACTGGTCGTAACAGTTGCTTAGATTTTTATATATATAGATAGACAGGTTAATAGACATCTGAATTTTTCTTGTTTCCATCAACACAAATAATGGCCTGGACAGTTCAGATGAGGTAACAGATGTATGGAACACTGTACTTCAGAGTGTGGAGAAAGAAATTCAATTCATATAATAGGTATCAGGTATAGGCACCCATGTCCCAAAGATTAAGACATTTGCCCTTTTGATATCATTCTATAATATGAGAGGAGAAGAAACACTTATTTATTTAATGCACATACCACACTGTTCCCCCAAAGCATGTGAAATTAAAAAAACACCAATGTTTGATATATTCAGCATCATTTAAAAAATTTAATAAAGAAGGATATTTCTCAAAAATTGTCCCTCCCTCTCTTGTCTGAAGAAATGTCTCAAAAGCTTATTCCAAATCACAGGCAGTGGAATAAAGAGCTTAGTTTAGTGTATGACTACATTTATCTTATTTTTTTTAAATAAAGGATTTTCAACTAAAAATCCATCTTGAGAAGATAAGGGGACAAAGAGGATTTTTCTACCTCCTTTTGAAAATCCATACAGTTTACCATGGAGGATTTAGGATGCCATTGGCACAGCTTCTATAACTGAGTCCCAGGGTGAATTAAATTTAGGTAACTCTGCTTTTTTGGCCTTTTTCCTGATACAGTGTTTTTCTTGGTGAGACAACTAGAGATGTCTCCCTTTGTATGGCTACATCTTTCTAGAAGGGTCTTGATCTGAGAGTCTTAGTGGTAGATCCAGGCAGAAGTTTTGTTTCTATTAAATTTAGGTAACTCTGCTTTTTTGGCCTTTTTCCTGATACAGTGTTTTTCTTGGTGAGACAACTAGAGATGTCTCCCTTTGTATGGCTACATCTTTCTAGAAGGGTCTTGATCTGAGAGTCTTAGTGGTAGATCCAGGCAGAAGTTTTGTTTCTATTTATTGCAATAGGCCAGCACCAACATCCTCTAGTAATGAGGGGCAGGAAGGACAGAGGTAATTGAAAAGGTAAGCGCCAATTTTGTAGAGTCCGGAGCACCACCCCAGTTCAGCCTGTTACTTCTTTTTGTGGTTCATTTCTTTTCCCGGCTCCAAATCCAACTGCTGGTTAAGATGCAAATCGGTAGTGCCGTGGCACAAAGGCAAGCGTCAGAAAGGAGTAAGAGGAGGCCTCAGTTCCTTCATCTGTGAATATAAGGACTTGGACTGTTGGTGTTCCCTACAGTGTGGTGCACACACGACTCGGGAGGTCCGAGATGATTTTAGGACACAGGAACAGGACATTAAATAACATTGAACGGGATAGTGAAAAAGCGATGACTTTTTCAAGCCTCTTTCAATCTTCCTGACTCCATCAGAGAGACTGTGTCGCGTCGGGGATAACAGTTCTTTTTTCTTCTTTTTTAAAAAAATATTTTTTTATTGATTTCAGAGAGAAAGGGAGAGGGAGAGGGATAGAAACACCAATGACGAGAGAATCAATGACTGGCTGCCTCCTGCAGGCCCCACACTGGGGATCGAGCCCGCAACCCAGGTACATGCCCTGACTTGGAATCGAACTGTGACCTCCTGGTTCATAGGTCGATGCTCAACCACTGAGCCATACCAGCTGGGCAGGGTCACATTTCTTTAACATTCCTTCACATTTGCTAAATTCCCTTTGTGGTCAAGACTGGGCAGGCTGAAGGCTCAAGCACCTGGACAGAATTTCATAACAACGTGGTGTTTTCATTCTGCTTTTTCTATGGTTATCTTCTATTTGCATTAAGTCATACTGATTTTTTAACTTATGACCACCATATTAATTTTAAAAAATAAATTTATTTAGATTTGAAGAATGAGCCAATTTAACTAAAAATATTAAAGAGTTTCAAAACAATGAGTGGGTTAACTCAGTCACCACAGGGCAAAAAGAGAATTATGTCAGGGCTTCTGATCTATTTGCTATATGCACACATGTTCAGCTTTGAGCTATTTAGAAAACACAATTAATTTGAATAACCCTCATTTTTTGATCTGGCGAATTAGAAAGCAGGTTGTCACAAGCCTAGTATGTTGTGTGTGAGTTCTGGGGAGAAAATTCACTTCCCTCTGTTATCTTGGTCTTGTGTGATTGCTATTCAATATATCTAGCTTTACCTAGAGACAAAATGGTCATTTTTTTGCTGTCACTTGAGAGGGCTTCAAAATTCCAACCTTGGTAGTTTATTATTTGCTATCAGGAATTAGTATCAGAAGTTTGACAGGGAAGTATGTACATCTGTACTAGCCTGTTGTACATGTTATGAGTTTGTTGCCATGATGTAGCAGATCGATTGCAGTAATAGCTCCAATGCCTCTTCCTTCCCTGTATCCAAGCCCCTTTGTCATGTGATTTGATAGTTATTCTCACTAAATAGGTAGGATCTATGACCTTGCCCCTTGATTCTGAGTTTGGCCATGTGAATTTCTTTGGCCAATGGGAGATCGGCAAATGTGACCAATGCAGCCCTAGCCTGTTTGGCTCAGTGGATAAAGCGCCAGCCTGCGGACTGAAGGGTCCCAGATTAGATATCGGTCAAGGTCACATGCCCAGGTTGCGGGCTCAGTCCCCAGTGGGGGGCGTGCAGGAGGCAGCCAATCAATGATTCTCTCTCATCATTGATGTTTCTATCTCTCTCCCCCTCTCCCTTCCCCTCTGAAATAAATAAAAATAAAAATGTGACCAATGCAGAACCGTGAGAAACCCTTGAGTGTTTCTGTTTCCACTCTTCTATTCAGCTAGCCTGCTGGAGGATGAAATGCACGTGCCTCTGCTCCCAGTCGCTTCTGTTGTCTGAGCTGAGACTGTTCTGGGTCAGCTGACAGCCAGCTGATTCCCTGGCAGGTCACTGAGGGTGACTGAGCCCAGCCAAGTCCGGAAGAACCATCTAGTCAACCCACAGGCTCCTGAGCTCAACAAATATTTTCAGCTTTAAACCACTGCCATCTGGGGTAGTTTGTCCTATAACATTCTCAATAGGTAATGTAAAAAAATACCTGATATACATGCTCCACTTCCCTTGTCCTGTTCACAGCCAGGCAGCCTTTGGTCTTTCAGGTTGACAAAACCCTTTCCTAATTTCTTCACCAATTCCCAAATTCAGGCCAGGTCCCATCATTGCACAAAAGAGCAGGTCCCATCATCACCCAAGGAGGAGCAAGTTCACTGACTGACCAATGACTATTCAGACTCTGTCTTTAGAAATTGAACTGAGGTGTGAGCCTTTAGGTGAGGGCAGGTGGTTAACTGAAAGATCGTATAGAATCAGACCATGTTAAGTCATATAAAAGCAAAGCAAGCCATCTGAGAGGGGAGGGGGGAAAAAGGGAAGAAAGAAAGGGGAGAGACAGTGGAAGAGCAAGAGAATGTGAGAGATGATTGACTGACTGAGACTGGAGAGAAGCAGAGAGAGAAATGGCCAAAGTGGTCAGGTGTTCACATTCTGGCTCCCCATTTCCAGTCAGCTCACACCCTGCTTTGTGTCCTGTCGTTGAATGCCTTTGAGTCTTCTTCTTATTTGCTTACAGTTGATCTTTATTTAATCTAGTTAAGTGGGTTTGGTTTTATTGTGGTGAACATTTTTCTCTAGTTAACGCCATAGAGAGAACCAGCTCTCAGGCTGGTAGTTTCATCAGAGCCAAAGATCTTGAAAGACTGCTGGGAAACCCCCGGCAATCACGGAGGGGCCAGTGAGAAGGGGCCCCGGGAAAGGCTGGGAGGGTGGAAATAAAAAGCATTTAACTTACAATTTTAAGGAGGGCTCGCCTTATTCATTCTGCTATTTGTCTAAGCAAAACAGGGTTAAACTATTTTCTTCTTCAAACGAAAACAAAAAAATTCAGAGAAAAAAATCACATAAATGATTCACTCTCCCAAATTGTTATGCTACCGTCCATCTCCATTGTAATTCTTGACTGTGATTTTTCATCACAACTCATCGTGTGGCAGCAATACACCCTCCAGAGCTACAAGGTCAGGAACAGGTGTCCCTTCCATCACAGGTGCAGGGAGCTCGATTCCATTCTCATCGCCTTAACAGCAGAAGGTTTCTCCTCGGGGTCCACACCACCTTAATGGCCATGCCACACATTAAGAATATGCTCGTTGTTTTGTTTGAAATAGGATTGCATGATTTTTCAGAAACCCATACATCTGTCCCTTAGAGTATCTGAAGAGGGAAGAGCCAAGGCCTTTTCAAGAAGAAAAAGCCAGCAACCATACATTAGGGCTTTCTGTGCTGAGGATGGTCAGTCCAGTGAGCCACACTGTGCATTCCTCTACGTGGACAACAGCAGGGACACTAGACAGTGTCAGCTCCACAGAAATGATCCAGGGCTCCTGTGGACTCCTATTGGATTACATCCTAGGGGTTATACGACACCCAGGGAAAGAATCAATGTGACCCCGAATATTCAGGAACATAAATATAAGCAAACACATGTTCCTGTGGACATAATTTACAAATTCCCTGGTAAACTACAGACAATGCAGGAAATCCATTTGTACTCACAGCTCACACTCCTTGCTGATTGGCTGGTGCACTCTCCTCTGCAGGCTCCTGATCCCCTTACTGTCCTCTTAATCCCAGGCTCTATTCTCCCAGCTCTCTCTCTTGTTAAGACCAAGCTGCCCACTGAGCTCTGTTTACTATTAAAACTTGAGCTTTCACACTTCAACTGACGATGCTCCTCAAACAGTAAAGGATTCAGATCGTGATCAGTCCATGTTCAGCTTCAACCTAAATGGCTACGAATGGGCTCAGGTTCCAGTGCCCATCACCTGCTGTCATGTGGTGAATGAGTCAACTGTAGGCCCAATATAAACAACATTACTATTATTATGTTGGGTGACAGTATACCCTTGTACAGGGGATTAACAACTTCCCACCCCAGAAAACACTGACATAAATCAGTTAAAATAAAATAAACACTTTCATCTCGAAAGATTTATCTGTTAAAAATAATAAACTCAGGTGCCGAACAAGTGGATCTGATCCATTGTTTTGGGATCTATACATAACTGATTCATCTTACGAAATCATTCTTTGAAGTCAGTAGGCACAACACACTAACCTTGGATGGGTACAGTTTACGTCCCAGATGTGACATTTTGCCATCTACATACTATTGGGTCAAATAAAGTGTCTGAACCTGAGTTTCCTCATCTCTAAGCTTGATATAATAATAATAATAATAATAATAATAATAATAGTAGTAGTAGTAATGGAAATAGTAATAATAATGATGATGATGGTACATGCCCCGCTTCCCTCACCACCAATTCAACAATGTGCCATACATGTTCTAAGTGTTTGGGATACACCAGTGAGCGAAATGCCAAAGATCCCTGACCTTCCACAGCCTGAGTTGGTGGTAGATGGACAGACACGCAACAACAGCATAATGAAAAGTAAACTAAGTGGTATGTTAGAAGGTGATAAGCACGGTAGAAAAGAAGGAAAGGTAGCAGGGCAAGAGGATCAGGAGTGTGTGGGTACCTGGGAGCCGCATTGAGAAGGTGAGATGGGCACAGACTCCAGTCTTGAATGAGGGAGTTGGCCCAGAGGCTCTCTGGGGAAAGGGTACTTAGAGCGGCAGGCACTGCCGGGGCAAAAGCCCTGGGGCAGAAACCTGTCTGCTGTGTTCTGTGAACCATAAGAAAGTTCCAGCGTCTGAAGTAAAGCAGAGGAGAGTCGCTGGAGAAGAGGAAAGAGCGCTAAGGGGTAGAGGGAGGAGAGCATTATTATGTACTGGGTTCCTTTATTGGCTTTATTAGAGAAACGGAATAATTCCCCTTCATCCATTCTGGTTCCTGTCTGATGGTTTCTCATTCCACTAAGCCCTCTCTTCATTACTTCAGTGTTTCTGAATAGATCCCCAGTGACCTTAAATGAAGTAGGGACCGACCGGCTCTCCCTGGTGGGAGAATGGAAGGCAGTGAGCTCTGGGCCTCGGCAGTTTGCAGTGGCAACTCAGAGACTTCCCTTTGCATCCAGCTGCCATAAGCAAATAGACGGCTGATAAAAACAGGAGCCCGTGCTCACTCAGGCTTTCTCTCAATCCGACCCACATATATAGCTGTCTTGCCTTTACTGGCCAAGCAGCAGCCCGCCGAGGGAATGCTGAAATCTGATGTAAGCACAATCCACTTTTATAGATAGAAGAAACCCTCCCAGTAGGAGGCTTGGGAGAGGGAACAAGGTTCTTATTGATGACTTCCGAGCACAATCCCAGCCTTTCTCATTACAGCAAAACTCCTTAGTGGTTGCTGCTTAGTGCAAACTGTTTGCGAACCTACTGTGTCAAAGAACAATAAGCTTAGGTACAGACAAAGCCCCTTTGTTGCTTAAGTAACCTTTCTGAGGCAGCATTCCCAAACATAAGCGGTAGCCAGTGCTTAAACTGAAAATGTCTCACCAGTTTTATTCAACAGTTTGCACATCCATCACAAAGTCCATGAAGAGGAAGGATAGATCCACATTCTCATTTCATTCCTTTGTGAAGATAGGAAGGTTGTTATTTCTTTTTGCAGTAAAATTGATGGTTTATATAAAATCTGTATTTTTCTCTTAGACCTGAACAAAATCCACACACACACCCCAAAGATGCTGCCGGTCAACTGAGTTGACCATGTTGGTTAGATTATATTTGAAAATATTTTGTCATTGCACAAATTACAAACTAGTAAAATGTGAAAACTGACCTATATTTATTTTTAAAAAATATGGCCATCTGATTTTTAATAAGCTTATGCCTTACACAGCCCCACTCTAAACAATGCTGTGTGGTGGCATGTCCCTTGGCCAACTTGGTCTGAATAGACCTGTGGAAAAACTCAAAACCAAACCACAAGCAGTATAAAATTGGCTAGTTTCTGGGTCCAACATAGAGAGGAAGTAAGTCGGGCTTTTACTGACTCTATCCCTTGCCTAATTGTGAAACTAAGGCTGTTCCCTGGGCTCTGGTAGACCAGCTTGTGGGTTGCAAACTTGGGGAGTCTGTAACCGACTGTTCTGTCTTTATTTCTCCACATCTGTACTCCTACTTAATCAAGAAAGGATGGCGAATGTGCAGGCTCTGTCCTGCACGCTCAATGACACATTACACACACAGCCAGGAGAGAAGAAAGAGAAGAGGTAAGCCCTAAGCAGTTTGGCTCAGTGAATAGAGACTCAGCCTGCAGACTCAAGGGTCCCAGGTTTGATTCCCGTTAAGGGCATGTACCTTGGTTGCGGGCACATCCCCGGTAGGGAGTGTGCAGGAGGCAGCTGATCGATGTTTCTCTCTCATCGATGTTTCTAACTCTCTTTCCCTCTCCCTTCCTCTCTGTAAAAAAAAATCAATAAAATATATTTTTTTTTAAAAAAAGAGAAGAGCTAAAAGGAAGTTTGGGTTCAAGTCCAGCTTGATTACTAAGTTAGCTAACAAGATAGAGAGGAGTAGCATCCTGCATGCATTTAATGTAAGACCTGACTACAATCACATCCTAATATAAGATGCAATTTTATTTAAGGCGAAAAAGACCAATGTCCAGTAGACCGAGATTGAGTATTGGCGCCACAATGGAGCATGACAACTTGGACAGACATAAGGTAGATGGCCAAGTTTTTCTCTACAACTTTTCAAAGAACAAGGCTGCTATGGGTCTGATGAACCAAGTTTTAAACTCAAGAACAGCAAGCATTTATCATAATATGGCAAACAATTGTGGTTACAACCATCCTAGGGATGGATGTGTCATTCTATGCCAGATGCTTTCACATATATTAGTTAATTCTCATAATAACAAACACAATTTTAAAAAAGATATTAAAGAGGCTGCTCATTAAGACAAAATGACAGAAATTCTGCAAGAAAATCTTTAGAATGTCCCACCCATTCATTTACTTTAAAACATTTTATTTGACAGACAATAAAGCACTTGCTATAGTCCAGGCATTATTTTGCCTGCTTTATAAATTTCAGCTCATGAAAAATGTGAGAAAAAAAACATGATTGTGTCTTAGTCGCTCCAAATGCCCTAACAAAATACCATAGACTTGTTGGCTTTTAAACAGCAGACATTTATTTCTCACAATTCTGGAGGCTGGGAAGTCCAAGACCAAGCTGCCAGCTGATTCCATTCCCCAGTGAGAGCCCTCTTCCTGGCGTGCAGATGGCTTCAGATGGCAGAGAGGAGGAAAGCTGTTGTCTCTTCTTAGAAGGGCACTAATCCCATCATAAAGTTCCCACACTCATCTAAATCTAATTACTTTCAAAGGCCCTATCATAGTCACATTGGGGGCTAGGTAATCAACACCTGAATTTTGGGGGGACACAACTTAGTCCAAAACAGGTAGGTACTATTATATCCATTTTACAGATGAATAAACTGAGGCACAAAGGGACAAGTAACTTGCCCAATGACAGACAGCTAAGTAAGAAGCCTCAGAGTGTGGATTCAAACCTATGATTTTATCATCTAAACTACACACATTGTGCTATTTCTCATAATGAGGGGGTTGAGAGTTATGTTAAAGTCCAGATGGTTTGAATGCTCAGACATCTGCATTTAGACTTTCCTTGTGTTTCATTCTTTTATCTGGGTCAGTGGTTCTCAAACAGTGATGTCCATTAGTCATGCTCTTTCCATGTTATAAAGAGTTTTGAGACTAAATTTGACCATAAGTGAGATTTGGCCAACAGGCTTACTTTAAGAACCACATCTATGTGGCTGATACATTCAAAGTAAATGGAAAATGTATATTTATCACCAAAAATATAATAAAAACTTTTAAAGTCCAATTTTCATTTTATTTATTGTCCGATGATACCTTTGGAAATGAGTAAACTGATATTCTTTGGTAGGGAAATGAACAATTCCAGACTGGGAGGTGTCATTTATAGTGCCTTGGACAAGATGAGTCATCCCACAGACTTGAAGACTTGATTTAAGTCCTCTTCAGGTCTCCTTTATCCCAGTTAACAATGCAAACAGTCTGTTTTTAACCCATGGAAACAGAGAGCTCTCCATTTCACTAGGGTGTACAGATAAGCTCAAGAATAAGCAGTTTGCTGAGGCGTAGCTATTAGCCCTCACTATGACTGATAGCTTCATTTTGCAGAGTAGTGTTGCGTCTGCAGTAGAATCTGTTGAGAAGAGGCTGAGGACTGGCCTAAAATAATGTATAAGCAATGAACAAAGCCAAATCTTGTTTTGCTGTGTGTCATGAAAAATAGTCTATTATTTCATGTTACTAGGTGAGTTAAGGAACTGGTTATATCAACAGTTGCCATGGATACTCACTGCTCCAACTGGTCCCAGATTACAATAGGGAGCAGTGATGTTGAGTTGAGGAATATTAAGCGAAGGGCTTTGATTTACCAACTGGTGGAAGTCTGTGTGTCAGCATCAGACACCAATGAAGATGTTCAGTCATGTTTATGTGCTTCAAAACCCAAGAGAATTGCCATTGTTATGGCAGGTTTACTGGGCCAAGTGGGCAGAGTGGTCCCAATAATATATTCACTGCAGTGCTCTTTTCATTTAATTAACTAAATTTTCATATGAATTGGTTTCTTTTTTGTACTTATGTCTTGCTTATGTCTGTCTTCAGTCTAAGTTATATTTCCATGGAACCGACTCAGAATATTGATCCACAAGCTCCTGAGACTTAATTTGCTCTCTTTTGAGATTTAAAGAGATAAAGTTAAGGATGTTTCCACCTTTGTATAGATTTGATCATCTGAATTACTTAGTGCTCAAGATTGGAGTCACGTTAGATTCTGGGACTCTTTGTGAAAAATCTTGCTAGGCAATTCATAACTAGGCCTAATAAGATATTGTACACATGCAAAATAATGGAATTGCATTTTTAAACATTCTGTAATTTAGTGCTTTGGGTTTTTACTTTTTCTAATTTGGGTTCACCTGATATTTAAAATTAGTAAAGTTTTAGGTCATTTTATTAAATAATATTAGGTCAAATTTTAAAAAGTCAATTTGCTGGAGAGCAACATTTGGCTATTTTTTTCTTCTCTGCCTAAGGGAATCCTGGTGTAAATTAACTCGATTGAATAGAGGGTCATTATGATCTGACCACTTGACTGTTGCATAGAGCAGATCCAAGAACCAAATGTCCATTGAATGGCCAGCAAATCATTTAAGAGGAGGGAGAGGCTAGCCAATTGCAAGTAAAATACTTGATAGCATTTTATAGTCTATCTTCCAGTCTTCCACGTTCTCTTTTGCTCCTTTTGCTCCATTGTCTATCATTCTCTGTTTTCTTTCCTTGCTTATTTTTAAAGAGATTATGAGTTCAATCTTCTACTCCACCAGAATAACAATGGCATTCGTTTTGAGCTGGCCAGAAAATATAATGTTCCCTCTTGTGTGTCCTACCAAATGCAAAACCCTTAACATCTGTTCTGAGGTTGGACAGGAAATGCCTCTCCTCTGCAGATTATAGGTCTGCAGTGAAAGCCTGTCTCAGTCCAAATCCTGCCACACCACACAAACACGAGAGGTAGGGAGCTCTGAACCCAGGCTGTGGTGCCAGCCAGGATGGGTTCAAGTCCTAGCTCTGCCATTTATTTAGCTGTGTAGCCTTTGACACATCATTTAAAGCTCTCTGGGCTTCAGTTTCCTCAATTATACACTGAATGATTATCATACCTACCTCAAGACTGTGGAGATAAATGAATTGTTGTTGATAAATATGAGGCTTTAGATAGTGCTCAGCACATAATACACACTCATGAAACGCTGGCCATTTCTGTAAGAGCCCCCTACCCTAGAGGCCCCTAACTCAGGTTCCTGAGCCATGAGCCAGGGTTCAAAGTTCAGCTTCACCTCACAAATAGCTGTGTGACTTAGGCAAATTACTTAGTAGGTCAAACCATATGAACTTTCTGAGAGTCGATCATTTTGTTCTACAAAAATGGCAACTTCCTAAGGTTCAGCTTAATATATAGATAATATTTTTTGTGCCTCAGTTTCCTTACCCATTAAAAATAGGAGCAATAGTCCCACCTCATACCTTATAGAATTGTTATGGGGAGTAAATGAGTAAGCTTTCATAAAACATGTGTTACAATGACTGATATATAGTGAGTGCTATTTAAGTATTTGCCATTATTATTTTTATTACCCTCACATCTCATTACTGCTTGAACTAAACTTTCCCCAAGAATAGCCTGCTTATTAATCCCCCTTTTTGTTTCTGTCAATCAGCCTTTCTGCCTTACTTGCAATGGCTCTCTGCTCCTTCAAAGTTGGTCTCGATTCATCTGATTGATCCGCCCTCTCCCTTCCCTCCATTTCTGCCACGTCTCTTGGCATTTGTATCTTCACTGAGGACGTGCTGTTTTCTGTCGGGTGGCAGAGGTTCCCATGTTGTCTTCATCTTCAGATATCGACCCTGAAGCGTAAGGATCCAGGGAAGGTATGATGTTTCTTCTGCTTCAATGGTTTCTTCTTATGCAATGATTACTTTATATCTTTAGAACATTTTCTTAAGTTATGTTTAAATGTGGGACCCCTGATGTCTCCGTTTTTTAAAATTTTAAAAAATATATATTTTATTGATTTTTTACAGAGGAAGGGAGAGGGATAGAGAGTTAGAAACATCGATGAGAGAGAAACATCAATCAGCTGCCTCCTGCACACCCCCTACTGGGGATGTGCTTGCAACCAAGGTACATGCCCTTGACCAGAATCGAACACCTGGGACCCTTCAGTCTGCAGGCCGGCGCCCTATCCACTGAGCCAAACTGGTTAGGGCCTCTCTATGTTTTTTAAAAAAATGGACTTTTAAAAACCTTGAATAATTTTAGATTTATAAAAAAGTTGCAAAGAGAGTACAGAGAATTCCTGTATCCCCTTTACCCAGTCTCCTCCAATGCCAAAGTCCTACACAACCCTTGTATATCTGCCTAAAGGAAAAGATGACATTGGTACATCACTATGAATGAATCTTCAGACTTGGTTCAACAGTTCATCAGTTTTCTGTTCCAGGATCCCATCCAGATGCTGCATTGCATGTGGCCATCACATCTTCTTAGTCTCCTCGGGTTTGTGATAGCTTCTCAGTCATCCGTGTTTTTCATTAACTTGACAGTTTCGAGGCGTACTGGTGAGTCATTTTGTACTGTCACTCAATTTGTGTTTGTCTGATTCCCTCTCTCCCATGATTAGACTGGGGTTATGGATTTGGGGGGAAGAATAGCACAAAGGTCAGCTGTCCTTCTCATCATGTTATAATGGGAGTAATTGATACCAACACAGCTTCTCACTGGTGAAGGCAACCTTGATACCTTTCTGGGTTATTAACAAAGTACAGTTTTTTATGTAGAATTTTCTATATGTTAAAAGTTACCAACCATCCAAAGATAGTAAGTAGCTAAATCCCTAACCTCATAGCATTTTTGAAGCACTGAATAGACTTGTTCAGTTGTTCTCAACCATATCAGATCCAACATCTTCATTTTAAAAGAAATATTTTCTACTGCCTCCTTTACTATTCTGAAATAACATTTATGAGTAGCACAATTTACCTGTACACATAATCACAGAAAGGTCAATATAATGTCCTAATTTTAATATAAAGGAGAAATAGAAGGAAGGTAATTTCAATCAAATCATACTTATTTTGATATATAAATGCTGAGGTCTGACTAGTCTACAAGACACAGTGAAATGGTCAGATGCTTCTACCTCAATGAAGAATCTCTATGAATGAGACCAGCCCAAATGTAGACTGATAGAAGACTCGAGTAGAATGAGCAGCATTTTCATTGCTGAGTTGATTTTCTAAAAGGGTGAACAACCCTTGGGAATGTTCCGAAGCAAACAAAATACCATTGCCCTCAGTGCTCATGGTGGTTTCATTCCTGGAAAAACGCACTGCTTATTAAAAACATGCAAAAACATTGTGTCTTTAAATGTAAAATAGAGTTAGGCTCAGATAATCATAACCAGGCTTTTCACCTGCATGAATGTCTCTGGGACACTGGAAAGCTGTGTGGGACAGAGAGAGGTACTTGATTGTGGGGTGTCCTGTGCTGGCAGGATATGTACCCTCCCTGGACCTCATCTACTAAATCCCAGTCAGGGAGGACAAACAAAAAACACTCCTTGAATTTCAACATAAAACTTCCAAAATATGGAGGCCATGCTGCCCCAGTCTACAATTAGGAGCTGGGCTCAGGCCCATGTAGCCAGCACAGGAGGGAAAAACTTAGCCTGGAAGTCAGGCTTGCCAGCTTCTAATCTGCATGACCTGGCGCTTGTTGAGCCCTTAACAGTACCTACTGGTAAGTCTTGGATTGATGCTGATTGATCAAATCATGCAATTCACACACCACACACACACGCAAACACAAAGATGCACATACATTCACATGGCATATACACCCCCCACCACCACTATAACCACCACCATAGTCACTACAACTCAATTCCTGTACCAAACTCTTCATAGATTTTCCATTAAATGTAGAGGTAAATTCACATCCTTTTACTGGCCTAAAGGCCCTGCTCCACCTGGTCCCCCTTCAGTTTTATTTCATACTAAAGACCTGGTGCACCGATTCATGCACCAGTGGGGCCCCTTGGCCAGGCCTGCAGACATCCCCCGAGGGGTCCCTGATTGTGAGAGGGCGCAGGCCAGGCTGAGGGACCCCATGGGTGCACGATTGATCAGGGCCAGCGGGGGACCGCTGGAGGGCTCCAGGGCGTGTCCGGCCCGTTTTGCTCAGTCCCGATTGACTGGACCCCAGCAGCAAGCTAACCTACTGGGCGGAGCGTCTGCACCCTGGTGGTCAGTGTGCGTCATAGCTATAGGTCAAACGGTCGAATGGTCTCTTAGGCTTTTATATATGTAGACTATTTTTTCCCTTGCATGTTATGCTTCCAACGTGCTGGTCTTCTTTCAGTTGCTTGCAAGGGTTACCTCCTTTCTGCCCCAGGGCCCTGGCACGGACTATACCACACCCTAGACTCTTCTCTTACTCATTGCCTGGCAAACTCTTTCTGATCCTGCATAGCTTAGCTTATAAGTCACTTCCTCAGAAAGCCTTTCCCACGAGTCTCCTTGTTAGATGCTCTCACAGCTCCCTGTATTTCTTGAACATATTCTCATCAGAACTTATGCTTAAGTATTTGTGTGATTCCGTGTTTGATATCTGACGACTCCATTAGGCTATTAGGTCCCCAGGAGGCAGGAGCTCCCTGGATTTACTCATTACCATACCCCCAGCACATAGCAGAGTGCCCAGAACAGAGTGGGTCCTAAATATTTGCTGAACCCATCAGTAGATGAATAAGTCTATTAGCTGGCCAGAATGACTTTCAGGTTGGCTAGAAGGCAGACACAGTAAGGCAAACAAACTTGTGGTTTTTCCTGAGTAGTAGGAGCAATAGACTCTTGGTTCTATTTTGTTGTGAGGAGGCAGAGGCATGCTATTTGAGACAGCTTGTTTTGGCTTCACTGTTTCACTAGGATTGGTTTTAAAAGAAAGTGGTGGAATAGAGGAGGGAGGGTAGAAGGTACCTCGCTGTTCAGACAAGTCAAGGCTCTGGCATCTACCTAGAGCTGCCTTCCCTGCTGGAAGGGGCTGGTGGCTCAAGTAACAGCTTTGCAAGCTGTGGCGTTATAGGACTCGACCCTACAAGAAATCTCACTTCATCCTTCCCCTGTTACTTAACAACACCTTCTGTCTGAGCAGCTCTTGGTGTTGTGTCTTTTAAAGTGCAAATTTTGTTTCATTCTTTCCCAAACTTCAGTCCTTTGGGTATCACACTCATTAATTTGGCATATCTGCACATGGCTAGTGCTATTATTTATTAATGTTTTCCTTTGAGTACATCACACCCTGACATCGATGCAGATTTCAGCTTCATCATAAACACTAATATGCATGAACTCCTGTATTTCTTAGGCTTAGTCTATTCATTTGGGAAGGACTGCTCTTTTCCTTCACAGGGTTCCTGTGGGAGATGCACACCTTAATTTGTTAAGAATACTGAAGAACAGAGAGGCCCGCTGACTTGCTCAAGGTCACAGAGTCATCGGAGGTGACAGAGCAGGCATGCAGAGGCTCTGGTTCTGTCCTCGGCTGTCCCTGCCCCACTAACTGAAACCATTCTTAACCCAGTTCTCCACCCACACCAGGCATCCCATGCATGTGAGCGGCTATGGGACTAATCATCATCCCAAAGCAAACTCTTCCGGAGGTTTTCCCCCTCTGAGTACATTATACCCAGACATGCTGCTGGTATTTTGGGGCTAGCAATAAAAAAAAAAAAGATTTTCCCTTGCCGCTTTGGCTCAGTGGATAGAGCGTCAGCCTTTGAACTGAGGAGTCCCAGGTTCAATTCTGGTCAAGGACACATGCCCAGGTTTCATGCTCAATCCCCAGTAGGGGGCATGCAGGAGGTGGCCAATCAATGATTCTCTTATTGGTGTTTCTCTCTCTCTCCCTCTCCCTTTCTCTCTGAAATCACTTAAAAATATATATAAAAAATAGAAATAGAAATAAACATTTTTATTGACCTTAGAGAGAGGGAGAGGGAGAGAGATAGAACATTGATAACGAGAATCAGTGATTGGTTCTCTCCTTCATGCCCCCTACTGGGAATCAAGCCCAAAATCTGGGCATATCCCTGACCAGGAATCAAACCCTGACCTCCTGGTTCATGGGTCGATGCTCAGTCACTGATCCACTTTTTAATTGCCTCTTCGCAATTTGTAATTTTGCATTCCTGTTTACATTACTAGGACATCACAGTGTTGACTGAGTGCTATTTTGACATAATTCATGGGACAGGTACATCTCTGCTTGAAAGGTAGGATGTGTTTTTCATGTGAGTGTCTAATTCATCCTGATGGTGCTTCCAAGGGCCTCCCGTGTGTCCCCACCCCAGTGCCAGGGGGACCTTTCTGTGAGGTCACAGCACGGCTCCTCCAGCACAGGCAGCTCCCTCCTGATTCCGGAAGCTGTAGGCTTCTGGAATATTCTCTGCCATCCCGGCAGCCAGCATATGGTGGCGTGATGTTTCCTGAATGATCACAGAGTTGCTGATTCCGTTCTTCAATCCAGTCCCTAATTTAGAATTAAGTCGCACACTTGCACCAGGAATCCCACCATGACGCCTTATACCAACTTAAGCTGCTTTACAGCTTAAACTCCAGTCACACTGGCATCTTTTCTCATCCCAGTGAACACATTGAGATCATTCCTCCCACACAGCTTTTGTCCTTGCGAGTCCCTCTGTCTGGAATCTTTCCCCCCAATTTCTTGCCACACCTGTTTTCATCATTCACATTTCAACTCAATCTTATCTCTTCAGGGCCTTTCCCAGACCACCCCACATAAACCTGCACTCCCAACTCCTCACCTCAATGACTTCCTAGCCTGCTACTTGGATCTATTTCCTTCACAGAACTTACTGCCACCCCAAAGTAACTTATTGTTATTAATTTTTTACTTACTATCTCCCTCCTGCCCTCAGTAGAATGCAACTCTCCTGAGTCGTTTACCACTTTCTCTTCAGCACTGAGTAAGGCATTCAATAAATAGATGCTAAGTAAACAAATGTGTAACTGTGGTCCAGCCATCACCGTGGGATGCCAGCAAAGAGCTGGACTGTGGAGTCCGATGGGAGAAACCTTCTGTTATAATGTAGACATAGAGCACCTGGCTTAGGGGTTCGATAGGCCTGACTTCCCATTCTGCTTTTGCCTCTTCCTGGCTGTGTGCTGTACGCAAGTGAGCCAATCTCTGCTCTTTATGTACACCCACCGTAATCACAGCTGAATGAGGTGCGGTGTATCATATGCCTGGCCCAGTGCCAGCCACTGTAATAGGATCTCAACTAATGTCAATGGACTTTTCTCCACCCAGAAATGCCAGGAGAAACACACGAAACTCCCTTTGTAACACACTTGCAGCCAGTAAAGAACTCAGCATCCTTACACAATCTGCCTAAGTACAGCTGCCATACACTTTTCATAGAGCAGCGGCATTTTCGACACTTGGTTATTTTATGTGGACTCCTGACAGGGTGCATGATCTTAAATGCACCGAATAGAATCGAGCCTTTTAGTGAATGACCTGTTACAAAGAGGTGTCCCCCGCCCTGTACACTCAATTACTGGATGTATAATAAAACCGCACGCGCTGCATGTCGTTCCTTCCGCAGCGGAACATTATGTTCCTCAGGTGGCTCCGTGACTTTGAAGTGCTTGTCAGGGACTGGCTTTCCTGGAACCATTCAGTTCACGGTGGCATTTTTCTTACAAAGCCCTTGTTCAGAATATTAAAAAGGGCACGCCGCAGACTTCATTCCTTTGCTTCAAGGGCTGTGATTTTGTAAAGCCGGACCCGTGGTCCCCTCAGGAGTAAGACAGGGGCTCCAGCAAATGTTCCAGAACAGCTTGAGTCTGGTCCAGTGGTGCCACGTTGGTCAGTAACTGTAACCAGTGAGTCTGATCGCGGGGAGGGTGCGTCTCCTTCCTCCTTCATCGAACCAGATCACTTCATAGGCCTTTGGAGGTCGCTCAAACCACTTTCCCTCTTAATCCGTGATGGTGTTTTTCTATTTCAAGAAAAATCACTGGCATCTCTCAGACATAAACTTGGGAAGGGAAGTATTAAAGTCTGCCAGCCTTCACCTGGATGGGCAAAATATTTGGTGAATTCTAAACAAGTTAAGGCTTCTGGATTCTTCTCAATCTTCAATGGTAGCTCAATGTATTCTATCCAAACTGGTACCCAAGAGCAAGACACAGGATCTACTGGTGTTTGTCATGTTCAGACACCATCACTGCATGATGTCCTAACTTGGTCTTTGGTCTGAAGATAGAGTGAGCCGAGTGGAGAGATGTTGGGAAACTCTGAGGGATGGGCAGATGGGGGCTTGGAGCACGCCGTTCCTGATTTCAGATTGTGAGGACGTGGGATCTTCTCACATTCGCCCTCTTTAAAACTTTGCAGATGTCCACAACAACTACTTTGTGTCACTTTTCCTTGAGAAGCAACAATACGAAGTTGGAATTTTGGATTCTGACAGACCAGGTTTTCGCATCCTCAGTGCTACTGACATTTTGGGTTGGATAATTTTTTGGGGGGTGGGGGGTTGGGGGTGTCCTCTGCGTTATAGGATGAAAGCAGCATCCCTGGTCTCTACCACTAGATGCCAGTAGCATCCCCCCACGTTTTGACAACTGAAAATACTTCTAGGTAGTGCCAATGTGCCCTGGAGGGCAGGGGTGGGGCAAAATTCCCCTGGTTGAGAACCAGAGAGAGAGAGACCTAACTGTGGGAGATTGTTTTGTGGTCACAGGAAAACTTGGAGAGTATTCCAGCTTCCCTTGGCTGTGCTGGGCCTTTTAGGCCTTTGAGTTTCCTGGGAAATAGATTTTTGATGTACCTACAGATAGGCAAAGGTTGGACTAAGGGAGAAGGTGAGAGGGCGGTACCTGAATGCACTGAACTCCTCTCCTCTGTCTTCCTCCCTCTCCTTTGCACCTGTTAGTCTTTTAGCGGGGATAGGCCAGGAGAAACCTGGCTGCATTGGAGACGCTGGTGTTGGGAAGCCCAGTGCCTGCAGACTGAACTGGGGGAGCCTGAGGCTCTTAGAACTTCAAGCACTCCTGATATTTAAATCCAGGCATCAGCAATTTACGGCAGACGTCACAGAAGGTGGTTTTTGGAGGCAAGTGGAAATCTGCCAGGGCCCTTGGCAAAACTGCAATGTAGGCAAAGCTGTGTTTATCACCACCTCTCTTCCGGAACCTCCCCCACACCCTGTCTCGCTTTCGGTGCCCTCCAGGCACACCACCGTGGAGCCTGGCGCTGTCCTCTGGCTGTTCGAAGTCCAGCTCACCCGGCCTGAGCCATCTGCTTCATTACCTGCCCGTTTCCTCTCTCCTTCCCTGAATGCTGATCGGGGCTCTTTGGGGGTTAAGATGAAAGAGTCACATACTTCACACTCAGGGGAGAAGAGAGAGTAGGGTTAACCTACTCAGGGGATGCTCCCTCTCTTCCAAGCTTGCCACGCCTCTTGAAGACATTTTGGAACACAGGGCTTTTCTATGGCTTATCTTGTTTTCCTGAAATGAGCATCGATGTTGTCTAATTTCCAGCCACAATCTTCCCACTTGGCAACAACAACCTCTGAATTTCATAAATCAGAGCTTTACCTTTAAAAGGGGCCCCACACCAGGTGAACAATGTATTTCCCACAGGAAAAGATCTGAATTCCTTAGTTTGGCACACAAAGCCCTTTACAATCTACCTTTCTAGCCTCTTCTCCGTTCATTTATTCAAATATGGTAGAAAAGGTGGACACAGACCCTGCCCCCACCTTCCAAAAATGCAGATAATCCAGTAGGGAATCCACCTAAGAACCAGACAAACACAACAGGGTGCCATGTGCTAACCCAGGGTAGGTATAGGAGGTTTGGGGACACCTTGTAGAGGAACTAACCTCCGACTGGCTGGTCTAGCAAGAAAGTCTCACTTCTCTGCTGTCTCCACACGCCCACAGCTGGTACACCGTGTCACCCCTCTCTCGCTTTGGACATGATGGTTCCTCTGTCTAGAATGCCCTCTCAGGATCTATCTGGGACATTTTTTAATATCTTTGCAATCCAGCTTAACTGTTACCTCCAGGGGAATTTCTCTGGCTGCATTTTGCCCGCTCTTGCTTTTCTTCACTTCATTATGTTCCGCCCTCACCACCACCACCCCACACCACAGGCCACCTACCCACCAGCAACAGTATGTTCTTTCCTTTGACCTAAGTCTTTATACATCACCCCTAAGGAAATAGGTATCATACTGATTTCCAATGATTTGTTCACTTGTCTATCTTCCCCTAAGACACGTTTTTCCAAGCCGAGGCAATAACACGTCTCCTTTTACCCTTCAGCTCCCAGCACAGTCCCTGGCACGCAGATGTGCTCAGTGAATGTCATCGAATGAATACACCCACTCAAACTAGACTCTGGAAAATGGGATGGCAGAGTGATTGCTTTATTCCTTGTTATACTACCATGTGAGATATATCAAACATACAGAAGAGTCCATAAAACATACACATGTCCAGTGTAAAATGAAAACTCATACAACACTACCCAGGTCAAAAAATAGCCCCCTCTATTCTTAAGTCATCAGTGGATGTCATGTACTTGAATTGAGCATGTCACTAAGATGAAGACTCAAAATTCTGTATCTGACCTGAAGTGATTGGGGTCTTCTGCCAGGCATGTCCTCATCTTGAACCTCAGGCCTGAGATTCTAGATACCAAATATTTGGCTGAAAGCCACGCAAAAGATCACTTGGCAGACAAGGTCTGAAATCCACTGCAGAAAGCTACTCGCTCCACTGGACAGAGTTCTGTAAAAGATCTAGGGCACCTGCCTTCCCCCTCCATCACGAGGCTGCAGGCTTGTTTAGACTCTGTCACGTTTGAGAAAAGACAACCTGTGAGCCTTGCTGGGATTCTCTGCTAACAGTTAACCTGCGTTGAGATCAGTCTCATTTTTGGTGGCTGTTAATACAGATCAGTTCCAATCCTGCCATGTTATCAGAAGGGGGGTACTCTGCTCTGCTTGGAGTGAAAGCAGCCATCTGCTCCCCTGCGTGGTCAGAACACTGTGCCTTTGGAAAGGCGGTAGTTACAGGATGCATGGCAGCCTCCTCCAGGTGGCACAGCATGGAGTTGGCAGGGCTCTCTGCTTGGGTCTCATCTGGTCCCACTGCTAGGCTCACACAGTTTGCTCTTCCTTCCTCAGCTACCTCCACAACAAGGGCTTTCTCTCCCTTCCTCTCTCATTCCTTCTCCCCCTCTTTTCCTTCCTCTATTCTTTGTTTGTTTGTTAATCATCATGAGAGGATATTTTTAAATCGATTTTTAGACAGAGTGGAAAAGAGAGAGGGGGAGAGACAGAGAGAAACATCGATGTGAGAGAGACACATTGCTTGGCTGCTTCCTGCACGTGCCCCAACCAGGCCTGGGGATGGAGCCTGCCACCAAGGTACTTGTGCCCTTGACCGGAATTCAACCCTGGACCCTTCAGTCTGTGGGATGACACTCTAGCCACTATCTAAACTGGCTAGGGCTCCTCTCTTCTTCATAGCTGAACAACATTTGCTCTCTGCACACAGACTAGAATGACGACTTGTTCAATGAATATTTCTTGAACCTAATTTAACTAAATTGCAGGAAGTTACCAACTCTAAGATTCCCTTTGAGCTCACTTTTTCCTCTCTTTCTCTGAAGCATGAATCCATGATCCTTACATTTAACTTATTCCAAATTTTAAATTCCTTTATAATAAATTTAATGCCCTTTCACCCTCTCAACTGACAAATTTCTAACTCCTTTATACATAGTCATTGAAATCTTTTTTGATTGTGTAAAGCTGATATCAACCTTGCTCTCTTTTTATTCCTTCAGGAGGTTTAATTTATGCACCGACTATTTAGTGAGCACTGACCACAGTTTTCGATGCTGAGGCTACAGCAGGGGACATAGAATTGGCATTCCAACGCATTTTTATAGTCAGACACTGAGCTGTCCAATAGGGTGGCCATGAGCAACATGCCACTTTTAAAGTTAAAATGTAAATTAATAAAATTAAAATTAAAAATTCACTTTCTCATTCACCCTGGCCACATTTTCAGGGCTCACTAGCCACATGTAACTAGAAACTACAATCTATACATATAAAGAGGTAATATGCTAATTTGTCCATTACGGTGTCCCAGTCACTAACAGTCTGTGGGCGGGGATGGGGGCGGGGACTTCCACCCCCACTGCTAACGTCAGGCTGCCTGTGTGCATCCCCGCCCAGCGCTGAGGTGAAGCTGCCTGCCTGCATCCCTGGCTAAGGATGTGACACTGCCTGTGTGCATCCCCATCCAGTGCTGACGACGCTGGGGGAGGGGGGGTGCGGGGGAGGGGAGTGGGGGGGGGCTTGACGGGGGACCTCAGGCCCCACCCCCCGCCCCGTGGGGCTTGATGGGGGACCTCAGGCTGTGCCCTCACCTGGTGGGGCTTGATGGGGAACTTCAGGCCACACCCTCCCCCCCGCACCCCCTCTGGCACCGAGCCGGGACACCTCAGGCCACACCCCCCCCCCCCGCCCCAGCGCCAGGCCAGGGGACCTCAGGCCATGTCCCCCGCCTGGCAGAGCTTGACAGGGGACCTGAGGTTGCACCCCCCCACCCAGCACCGGGCTGGGGAACCTGATGCTGTGCCCCCCACCCAGAGGGGCTTGACGGAGGTGGGGCCAGCCAGGTCTGGGTCTCACCCAATGGGGGTGGGTCGGCTGCGTCTGGGTCTCCCGTGTTTTCGAAGTGCGTGTGGGTGTGGGTGGGGACTTGACTCCAGGTCCTGTGGCACGCCCCAGACTCTGACAGGAGGGAGATTTTATTTACATTTTACTAATTTTCTTTCATCTCTGACACTTCTATTATAGAGAAAGGGCAAATAGCAATATTAAAATATTTCTTCTAATTAATTCCCTTTTAATGTGCATGAATTTCGTGCACCGGGCCACTAGTATCAGACAAAGCAGATCTAGACCAATTCCATTGTCACAGAAGATTCTATTGGACCGGGCTATTCCGGAAGAATCTGCTAGGCCTACTCCCATTCTAAGAGTTTAAGAAATCCCTTTGTAATACCGTGAGATGATTTTTTATGACAGATTATTATTCTTTCACAAGCCACACTCCTCTTTGGAACACGAAGATTATATATAGAACATCTGGACCTTTAGTGCCAATAGGTTTATTTTGGGGATCCTGTTTTTATTTACAAGATGGTTAAATCAGTGAGATAGGATCAAATTTTGAAATACTCATTTTTCCTGCCTATCTTTCAACCAAGTATTGGCTTTGTACCTGCTTAGGGGGGATGGGTGTTCAAAAAAGAAATAAGTGGAATTATAATAAAAATAAAGTTGATTTTCTGGCAGCATCTGCATTTGTGGTCTGAGAGCCACACTCATGCCTATACCAGCGTGGTTTCCTTATGCACTCACTCAACAAAAGACATAATCTTCTCTTTTGATCTTTTTTATTTGAATCAGTAGAATAAAAAAATGAATGCACAAAGCAGTGTCATCTTATGTATTTGGATAAAATGTCAAGTAGGAAATTGATTCCATCCTGGACCTCTGGTTTCACACATTCCTCAACTGAAGTAGGGGGAAGGAGTGGATGCAATCGCATGACTGGATGGTGTAGATGAGGGGTCAGTGAACTACAGCCCATGGGCCAAATCTGGCACACTTCAAAGGATTCTTGGCTTAAGTATACTGGGATTTGGGGATCCATTTCATGTTTACTTTATCCACTGAGAGAATCACTTAGGAAGTTCATTGACTTCAGGCATGTGGCTTTCATTTTTCATAGCGAACGAAGAGCTCCAGTCTTCCCGATCTATCTTCAAATTGCAGCTTTTCATTCATTCCTATGATTAGTTTGGCTGCTCTTCTCCAGCTCAATGTATTCATATCTTCCTTGAGAAATAGTGATCAGTATTATTCTTGGTGTCCCAGGCACAGTACACAATACGGCTTTGCAATAGGTAAAGATAGCCCCTTCTGTTTTATTTTTAATGCTATGTTAGATGTTTTCTAACAGCATTTTGGGTTGAGTTACACACCATGATGGTGTCTCCAGTATTCAGTCTATAGCAGTGATGGCGAACTTTTTGAGCTCAGCGTGTCAGCATTTTGAAAAACCCTAACTTAACTTTGGTGCCGTGTCACATATAGAATTTTTTTGATATTTGCAACCATAGTAAAACAAAGATTTATATTTTAAGATTTATATTTTTGATATTTATTTTATATACTTAAATGCCATCTAACAAAGAAAAATCAACCAAAAAATGAGTTCGCGTGTCACCTCTGACACGCATGTCATAGGTTCGCCATCACTGGTCTATAGTGATTATTTCTTACCTGTACTTGATTGTATCTAGCTAGAGTATGGAGTATTCTTGTTTTTTAGTGACTAATTTCATCTTAAACACGCTCATTGTAAACATTCTCTGCTACTTTTCTGCTGACACACACGAAGCCTCTCTGAAGTCCCTCGCTGTTGGCTTAGTATTCAGGATTGCCATAAACTTTAGTTTCTTCTCTAAATCTTGTAAACTCCCATTTTTATGTTTAAAAATATTTTTATTGATTTCAGAGAGGAAGAGACAGATAGAAACATCAATGATGAGAGAGAATCTTTGATTGGCTGCCTCCTGCACACCCCCCACTGGAGATCGAGCCCGCAACCCAGGCATGTGTCCTGACTGGGAATTGAACCGTGACTCCTGGTTCATAGGTCAATGCTCAACCACTGAGCCATGCTGGTTGGGTCAGACTTCCATTTTTAGATCATTTTTCACATGTTGAAGAGCACAAGTTTCAACATAGTTTTTAAGGAAGCCATACTGATTTGCCTTTATGGAGGGGCACACAATTTTTATCCCCTTCCCCCAACTCCGTGATAAGTTATTTCCTCATAGAGACAAAATAGTTCCAACAACTAGATGGGAAGTAACTTTTCTCTCCCAAGTACAGCTTTTTGGGAAGTGGTTTGGTGCTCTTTTGAAAAGGTTTCGAGAATTTCAAATATGTCCCATCTGCTTATGCCTTCCTTTTCATAGGGTTACGTAGGACTTACTTGGGGTGTTTGTGCTAGAGTAGAAAAAGCATAGGCTTTGGAGTCATGAAAACCAAAGATGTACCCCAAATACTCTGCTAATGGCAGAGTTACAATGCAGGCTGAAAAGGGTCAATTGGACCAAGCACTAAATTTAATTATAGGCAATATATTAGCAAGTTTAGACAAGGTTAAAGAAAAATTGAATACCCCAAGTTGATAATAAGAGCTCATTCTTGTGAAAGGTGTTTCTCTAGTATCACAGACCACTGCTAATTTCAAAAGGAGAGCCTCCTCTGAGATAGAGAATTCCCCCGCCATCTGGGGAAGTTCCTCTTTAGAATCTGGTTGCTCTGCATCACTACACAAAGTCTAGAGTTCCATCCTTTTAAGGCACCAGAACAATCTGTCCCCAGTACGATCTTGAGCAAAGGTCACTAGACTGCCTGTGAGACCTAGGTACCTAGATACCATTAGCCTCATCTGGCCTCTTAGACTACTAGGGTTCCAGTCTTTAGCTGCCTCAGAACTCTGGAAAAGTTATTCCCACCAGACTTCCTTTACCTGTCATCCTCTATTCCTGCAATGCAAGGCCCTCTGGTCAACTATCCTCCCCTATGCTACTGTCCTCAAATGACACTGGGCTTTCTGACCACTGAATTTTCCCATCACTCCTCCCTTTCCTCCCTTGCTCCAGAGCCTTCTGGAACACCCTTGGCACTGAACACAACTCTACTGCTGTCTCTTATGTTTATAAGCCCACTAGAGGCCTGGTGCACAAAATTTCGTGCACTGGAGGGGGGGGTCCCTGAGCCCAGCCTGCGCCCTCCTGCAGTCTGGGACCCATCACTCCTTACTGCCCGCCTGCAGCAAAGGTGGAAGAGGCTCCCGCCATTGCCATTGTGCTCGCCAGCCATGAGCCCAGCTTCTGGCTGAGCAGCACTCCCCCTGTGGGAGCGCACTGACCACCAGGGGGCAGCTCCTGCATTCATTGAGTGTCTGCCCCTTGGTGGTCAGTGTGCATCATAGTGACAGGTCGTTTCGCCATTTGGTCAATTTGCAATTAGGGTTTTATTATATAGGATATTTTCTTGCCTTAAACAAAACCCATTTTGCAGGAAGACACCACCTTCTTGTAACACTGTCAAATGGAAATTGTACATTCTTGTACATCCACCACTGTCATTCCCATAAGCAATGTCTGCATTTTCATTGATACTCTTCCTCTTCCAAATCACTGTTTTACACTCTTGTGCAAAGAGCCCTTTCTTTGAGTTTCAGGTCTTCCTGACCAGAGTCTTCTTTTTCACACCTCCTGTCATTTTTACAAACACTTCAATATTTGTATTGACAAACACAGAAGAACCTAGCTTCAAGACACTTCAAGACCTCAATTCCAGCATATCCTAGAATCCATTCTCATGGCCATCTCTAGACATTGTTTGAATAGTTCCACCTTTTAATTCTGAATGGCAATTTACTATTCTCTGACCACATCATCTTATCATCATTACTCTTAGGATTCTTAGTTCTCAATTTACTTGGTGCTCAGGCTAGACCTTTGATCACTTTTTTTCCTCCTAGGTACTTACTAACATTATACCTTTATTTTTAATTTTTATTGTTTTTGTTAATCCTCACTCAAGGATAGTTTTCCATTGTTTTTGTTGTTGTTGTTTTTTAGAGAGAGTAGAAGGGAGATGGAGAGAGAGCGAGAAAGAGAGAGAAACATAGATGTGACACATCAATTGGTTGCCTGCCACACGACCAGGGCAGGGAATTGAATCTGCAACCAAGGTATGTGCCCTTGACCAGAATTGAATCCGGCTCTATCCACTGAGCCAAACTGGTCAGGGCTATACTTTTATTTTCTTCTCCTGCCATCTTAGATCTCAAAAGGCATAACTTTAAGAACACTTGCAAGCATCTTCAGAAAGGCTAGTCCTCTTTCTTTCTGCCATAATGACACTGCAAAGCTTCAATCTTAGATTAATCCAATTATTTGTTTTTCTTGATCTGGACTGCTGAGTCTTGACTGAGAAAATAGAAAACTGAGCTATGCAAATCGGTGGCCCTAGAGTTCCCAGAGTGGTGATTACAAAACATTAGAGTAGTTCCCCTTATCCAAGGTTTCGCTTTGAGGTTTTAGTTACCAGTGGTCAACTGCAGTCAAAATAATTAAATGAAAAATTCTAGAAGTAAACAAGTTTTAAATTGTGCGCTATTCTGAGTAGCGTGATAAAATCTCACACCATCCTACTTGGTCCCACCCAGGATGTGAATTATTTCCTTGTCCAGTGTATCCATGCAGTATACTCCCCTCTCATTAGCCACTTAGTAGCCCTCTCAATGATCACAGTGCTTGTGTTCAAGTAACCCTTATAGCACCCTAACTTTACTATGTCACAATCCCTACGTAATTCATCTCACTTCATCTCATCATGTAGGCACTGTATCATCTCGTATCACAAGAAGGGTGAGTACAGTACAATAAGACATTTTGAGAGAGAATGTGAGAGAGAGAGAGAGAGAGAGAGAGAGAGAATGAGAGAGACCATTCACAGAACTTTTATTATAGTATAATTCTTCAATTTTATTATTAGTTGTTATTAATCTCTTACTGTTCCTTATTTATAAATTAAACTTTATCTTAGGTATGTATGTATAGGAAAAAACAGTATATATAAGGATTCAGTAGTATTTGTGGTTTTAGGCATTCACTGGAGGACTTGGAAAGTATCCCTCAGGGATAATGAGGAACTACTGTACTCTTCTTCTCAAAGCCCCCCTTCATTGATACCTCCCATACACATACAATACTTCTCTCTCTCTTCCCTAGTAAATGCTTCACCTTGATACTCATCTACTCTTGAAATCACTGTAATTGTCTTTTGCACTCACCACTGAAATGATTATTCTCTAGCCAAAATTACCAGCGACACCCTGAAGGTCTCATTGAATGAACACTTCTAAACATTCACCCAATTAAACTCTTATCTTGCATTTGATACTACTGATTCCTCCATTCTTAGCATTCTACCCTGGACTTCTCTTTACTCTCTACCTGTCTCCCCTGGCAAGCTTACTCTCTTCCATAGCTTTGACAGATAGTTATGTTCTTGATCTCCAAATCTCTAGGTCTAGTCTAGCTCTTTCTAGTTAGCTCCAGAGTTTGATATATAAAATAACCTTCTTCATGGTTTTCTGGGAATTCCCATGGGAATCTCAAACTCAATCCAATCCCAACTGATCAACTCCCCTCCTCCCCATCCTTCTTCTTCCCAGGTTCTCTACATCAGTAAATGATATCATCTTTTAGACCAAGCATGTCAAACTCGCGGTCTGTGGGCCGCATGCAGCCCACAATGAATATTTTTGTGCTCCAGCCAATATAACGGTATGTAAGAAACGTTTTAATAAAAATTTTGTAACTTAATTTTTAAAATATTTGTTATACATAATTATTAATAACGAACTACAACGTTTGCTACTGACTGATAACTATAATCATGTTGCATTCATTTCCCTTATGTGCCTTACATGCAGGCACACCATTTCTCTCCACTAATACTAGCAGCGGATATTTTAGCAGCTGATTGCCACGTCATTAGTCTTGGACTGACTTGTTTGGTGTGCACAATAGGAAATATTTCGCTTTAGGAGAACAAGAAAAATAGGTTTATTTGCATTATGCTTATTAATTTGTGCAGTTATTCAGTGTCTGGTAAGTTAATGTTCAAGAAAAAATATTAACTTTTATTAAAATGTTCTATTATTTTATGTTAACAATGACTCATTTTATTTCAGCCCTTTGTGTTCAGCATGTCTCTATCGAAATAAACCTACGTTTCTATGAAAATTGAAGCTTTTGTTTTGTTTTTTTTGCATAAACTTAAACCTTGTTTATTTGGCCTGCGTTAGCCTTTGAGTTTGACACGCTGGTTTTAGACTAAGCCAGAAACCTTGGAGTGACCTTCAATTCCTTTATCTTAAATCCTCATCCACTTCCATCTCCTCCATCTTCACCATCTGACTTTTGTCCAGGTGCTTCTGATTTTACCTTCCTGAAGTCTCTTCTCCACCCCAAATGCTATTGCATTAGCTAATGTCCTCTCACCTCCCATCTCAACTCCTTTTATGGACCCTTTACAGTTTTGCTGATAGCGCTCACTAAATCATATACCAGATCATGGCATTATCCAAGCATGGAGTGTGAGTCTTCCAAGATCTATACTCCTGTCTCTCTCTTCAGACCCATCTGTCCTGCTTCCTGCCTCCTGCCCTTCATCTTACAGCCAGCCATATTAAGTTACCTGCCGTGCCTGGAACTTTCCATGCTCGCTCTCAGTGTGGAATGCCGTTCTTCTCCCTCTCACTCCTCTGCTCCTTTCTGCCTAGCAAACATCTGCTCATATTTCAGGGCTCAGCCCAACCTTCTCATTCTTTGCCAGGTTATATCTATTGGGCTCCTACTCTCACCCCAGAAGAACTGACTACTTTCTTGTTTGGGCTCCATCTCCACATAATCCTGTCAACATCAGTTTCTCTCCTGGACGGTAAGCTCCTTGAAGACAGTTTATCTGTCACGTGCATCCCTATACCTCAGTGTCCAGCTCATTAATAGAAAAATATCTAGTGAATGAAGAATGGACCAATGAAAAATGAAGGCCAAGCTGGGAGCAAAGGCTCAGTGAACATTATGATAGTGGAACAAATGTTGATCACACTGCATACGGAATCACCACAAGGGCTTGTCTGCCGATAGTGCTGCTGTTTGTAAACCCACTAAGCCTCAATGTGCACTGTAAACAAGTCAGGTGGGTATTCCCGAGAATGTAAGCTGACTTTCAGGGACAGAAGATGGGGGTGGTGGCTCATATTGGCTGGCTTCCCTAGCAATTTGTGTAAACAAAACCCAGCAAAACAATTCCCCCTCTCCCAAAAGTTGGCACTGTCTCAAGTGTTTCTTCTCCAAAATACTTTGTTTGGCCAGGCAACACTCCCCGTGCAATAGCTGTTGGGCATTAGTGTGCGCTGCATCCTTTAGAGGTCAGTCCTGAATACCAAACAGATGCAGAGCCCGAGTCCCCAGAACTGGAGTCTAACAATTGAAATGCATAACAATATCCATCTTCTCTGTTCACACTGCTCTAAGTTTCACCATAAGCAGGCACATTTTAGAGACTGGCCTTGAGTTATTCTAATTTCCATACCTGAAGAGAGGAACAAATAATTTGAGGCAGAAAAGTAATGCAGGAGAGGGTTTTAGCTTTCCATGCTCACTCATACTCTTTGTTTCCTGATAAAAACAGCACTTCAAATCAAGTCAACATCACAGAGACAACAGGGGTATAAAATAGTGAGGATTTTTTTAATAGAAAAATTTTGTACTAAGTAGAGCAAAACCAAACCAAAACAACAAAAGAACCCCCTCTTATTCCAGATTACCTATTAATTTCAGATGGAAAAGCCCTAGGCAGTAAGAGAAAATAAAATTGACCCACGCGTTAAGTAGATTGGCTAATTTAGGGCGAGTGGAAACAGCCAAATAATATTAAGTTGTCATGGTAGAAAGTAGTGCTTTCGTATTACTACCCAAACTTGTAAAAACACTCAGAGAAGCAGAAAGAAGGACTAAATTTAGAGCCTGGTTTAATGCATTCAAGAGCATGACTCATTTCCCCCCTGTCCTGGTACGGCCTAGGGAATCTGTGTGTACGACAGGCAACACAAGGATGCCTTGTAAATAAAGAGTCTTTTCATTCATTCAGAGGTGGGAGGAATCTGCCAACAAAGGTGAACTTCCAGGTACCTCACACACCCAAACAGAACCAGATTTCTCAGCTGGCGAGAGGCCCACTAGCTTTGCCCTGGCCTTGGCATGAATATGCTGGAAATTGATTTTGCTGCGCCTCTTCTCTAAGTGGCTTTTACCTCACTTGGGCTCCAGTGGGATCCTGACCAGCTCTCAGAAGCCATGCAACATGGGTCACCTTAATGAGATGCCCAAAAGAATGTCATCATTTGGTAGCGAAGCATTTAGCAACCGGCAGCCTAAGTCACCTCATGGTGGCCCCTAGGCTGGGTCTTAGGGAGTTAGCCTTTTACATAACAAACACCTGGGGTGATTTTGAGCTATTCGGAAAAAACAAAGTGAAAACAAACAGACTAACAACAGCAAGTTCTGTTCCCATCAGTTCATCAGGGTGTTGGTCAAAGTGTCCAGACAGAGCCGCCCATTGCTGTCCCTTCCCCAGTTTCACCATCTGCTGCTTCCAACCACGTATTTGCACTCACTTCTGCTCCCACCACCAAAGCAAATATTTTAGCCTCTACAGATTATGGAGACTAAAGCCAGACTATCATTTGTGTTAGCTCAACCTGGTTTAGAGGTAAAAGCACCCATGTTATTTTCTGAGTTTACAGTGACTCCATTCTTTATTATTTTTCTTTTAGTCTGTAAATACATCTGGAAAGTAACCTTATAAGTCTTATTCTAGCTTTTTTGGCTTTACTAGATAGTCTCTGGGTTTAGGGAAAACTACAAAAAGGTAATGTACATAGAAAATCTGTTGTTCAGTATCATTGCTCCCAGAAGTGAGGGCATCAAAGCTGTTCTCCCTTCTGAGGTGTAAGACGGAGGTTAGCGACCCAATCCTAGGGCCCCATTATATAGCCATATATATTCATCCCAATGAAGAAAGATTATTTCCCCAAACATGAAATGGGTTCAGCAAGTTTGCAGTTAAAAGCAAAAAGTTAGATATAGAGCGCGTGCATTATGTTAGAAATGAGTCGCTCTGAGGTGTGTGTGAATGAGCAGCACTTGGAGAGGCCCACACAGGGCACAAGGCAGCATGGAATTGGTAGGCCCTGGGCAGGGCTGTGGGTCAGGTGGATATGAGATCCGATCAGCCTGAACACATGCTTCACAAACCAACCTAGACACGGCACAGAAAAGAGGCAGGACACTACAGGCCAGCATACATGATGTGTACCTTTCTCAAATAGCTTGGTACTTGGGTCTCCCAGGCAGTTCTGAATGACCGGGTGGGGTAGTCACCCAATCCCCCTTGGGCCCACCCAGTGCCATAGCATGAAAATCAAATAATTTAGAGGACAGGGATAGCCAATGACCTTGGCCAAATGTGATGACAGATTTGGCGGAATCTTTCTATACCCATTTGAGAAAGGACAAATACTCTTTAGCACTCTAGATAGAAAACTGGCTGATTTAGCTTAGAACAGTGGCTTCGAACAGTTCCTTCAGAACATCAAGAAGGAAGTGGCTAGGGGAAGCGTGTCATGAAGGTTGCATCCAAGGCTGGGTCGGTTACATAGTGGGATCTGGGGTAGAAATTTATCCTCACACACATAGAGCACCACAGATCTAATTAACAATGTGGGAAATCTATTTTCATACTTCACTCAGACGGAACACCTCTCTTCTGTATCCGGGGTGGTTTTCAAGTTCTAAACTACAATCAGCCCTTCTTTTAAAATAACAAGAATAAATCCTCTTATTCAGCCAGATGGAGGTGTCTGTTGCACTAGGCTGGGTTCATAGTACAACATCAATAAATGGCCACTTGTAGAGGGACAGACAGAATCCCATTCATAAAACACACCTGTACCTCCCTTTCTCTCCCATCCCCAAATGTTACCTTGTCAAAATACCCGGGGGGCTGAGTCTCATTTTAGGGAACAAAGGAAAATGAGAAAAGGCAAAATAATGTAAGTGGAAAAGCAATTTCTTGCGGGGGAAATAGTACATTTGGTCTCTGAGGAGAAGGATCATTGGTGGGCTTTTGAAGTATTGTTTTGCCTCGAGGGACCATTTGAAAGGAAGATTCCAAAAGAGTTTTCTCTGGAAAGCTGTCTTGGTGAAGGCTGCACATTGTCAACCAAAGATATTTCAGCTAGGAGACCGAGTCAAAATTCTTCCTCAGTGAGTTGGCTGAGTCTTATGAAATGAGTATTTGTTCCAATTAGCCTTCTTGCCTCAGAAAACTCATTCTGAGAGGGAAAGGGTATTCGTTCAAAATCCACCAAGGAAGGGAAAATGACGTGGAGGTATGTTCTGTCTCCTGTGGACACATGCTCTTCCCCGGCCTGCAGGATTCACACTCTTTGGTGCTTTGTCCTTATTTTCCTGGTCTCAGTCCTACTTGGGACTGGCGGGGGTGGAAGAGGGATGCTGACTGGAGTCTGCTCTTGCTCTTAATAAGCTCTACTACCTGGTTATGTAACCCTAATCCATGTCCACAGTCCAGGGCTCAAATGGCTGGCCTGTCAGCAAAAAAATGTCTGAAAAATGTTAATTCAACAGTGTTGGAGGGATGTTATTTCTAGAGCTAAAGTCCTCAGGGGAAATGAGAAATAGTTGCTCCTGGGGTTCGACTCCTCCACACGGAAAGATTTTTCTTTCCTGATGCTTTCCTCTCAAACAACTTCCCAATGCCTGGTGCGCCCTGACATTTGGTCCAAAAAAAATTCTGGAACAGACTCCTAGGATACAACTATCTTCACACTCTATACAAGGAGAGTGTTTATTATTGAGAATCAGCACCTATTAGGGCTTGAAACATCAGGGGCCTGGCTGCTGCTGCTGCTCGCTCCCCACACTAAATCACTTCATGATATAGATACTATTTTATGTTTAGCCTTTAGAGCAAGCAACTCAATTTATAACCTAAGGCATTTTCCATACTTCCAGGCAATGAATACTAGCTTCTGTTGAGTCTCAAAAGTACATAATTTAAGACAGTGGGGAAAGGAGCTGGAGAATAGTTTCCAGTGCAAGGAAAACACCATGCAGATGTTGGCCCTCACTCTTGAATTCTGATGGTGAAATTGAGAATTGTTTATTTGTTCTAAAGTCAAACCCAAGGAATTTATTTTTTACAGGCTGGGGTAGGGGTGGGGAGTAGTGATGTAATTATATTACTAATACTGAAATAGTCAACACATGGCCCTAGGATTTTAAATTCCCAAAGAATTTCAATCTTGTTAAATGGTTTATTTCTTGATCAAATTTGGCATAGCAGATGTTGATTCGTGTCACAGAAAGGACATACCTGAAGAAACACCCGAGGATTACTTTACTAAAATTGTATATTCAGCTTCTGTAATTGTTTTTTTTCCCTCCAAGGTAGCAAGCTAGGAATTGGTCCTCTATCTTGAGCCATTTATTGAGAACAAACAAATGAACTTGGAAAAGACATGACCCGATTGAAGTTAAATACCTGACTTTGGTGTATGAGAATCATAAACTTGCTTACGGTCTATCTGGTCCGCAAACACCTCCCCATAAATCATCCAATAGGGCATGTAGAAGATGTTCTTGGCCAACTTCCATGATGGCTCCTCATTGGGAAAGAGAATGGCTTGCCTGGCAACCCCAAAACTCATCAGCACCACCAGCATAATGATGACAAAGTACATCATGTCTATCATCTGGAAGGGTGGGGAAGCAGAGGGAGAAACAAAAGAAAACTCATATGATTGAATGTTCCAATGACACTGACCTTGATGGGAACCTTTGAAGGAGGTTCACTTTCGATAATGCTGATAAGGGATGTTTAGATAGGGAGCTGTGCCCAGGTAAAAGGACACTTGGTTTATTGAAACCAATGTCCATGGAATGTTATAAATAACTCAAAAGATCATTAAAAACAAACAAATCCTCAAATATATGCCCAATGGAACCCCTTCATTTTCCATTGTTGTCTATGGGACCTAGTCAAAACCAGACTTAGGAGTCAAGTAGCATAGAAACTTGGGTATCTATATGAATTTAGTACTAACTTTTTCTCTGCTCTCATGGGAGGCAAATGTCCTTCTTGGTTTCTTCCTTATTAGCAAAATTGGAATTGGGACAGCTGAACTATTTGAAGAATTATTGTAATGTTGTAAATTCTCTAAGTTCTGAAAAGCTAATGAAGAGGTGGAAGCTCATGAAAATAATCATTTGTAAACAAAGCTAGGCCAACAAATATCCATCATATTCCATCTTCTCCTTGTAGCCCCACCTCACTGCGTGGTATTCTACAATAAACCTGTCTTACAGAAGAACCACTCTTCCTGTACTTCTCTTGCAGGATATGCTATCAGTTAGGAAGAGTGTTTTCATAGGCATTAGAATCAGGTAGCCCATTCCTGTGCCTGCTGTTGAAAGGTTGGATTTTCATCTTGACATGTTCATAAAATCCTCTTTTGACTGCTTTCAAGTACAATGTTATCGCTTGTTTCTCTTTCTTCTTTTGTTTGTTTTTATGACACATGCAATTTGGGATCTGTTTCTTATATGCCAAATGACTTTCCTATTATCACCAAACATAGATGAGAATGTAATAACTATTATTTTACCTGGTCAGAACCCACTGCCTTCTTCTTTTAGAAACAGTTCCCACCCATTTGGGCCAGGCTTGGTTAAACATGGTACCACACCCTCTGGCAACAGCAGTCATAGGAGGGAAGCATGTGACACAAGAATCCAACCAGAATCCTTTCTTTGGATATTTTTCAGCTGAAGCTGGGAAAGAGGCACTGCCTTTATCTCTCTGTAATGATGTTAATCCAGAGTGTCTGAGTTAAGTGCCCCACTACTGATCAAAGTGAATGAAGCAGATACTTGAGAGAGAGAGAGCGAGAGCGAGAGCGAGAGCGAGAGAGAGAGAGAGAGAGAGAGACTGACTGACTCAGTCCTAACCCTGGTTGAGAGCCTGACTGCAGTAGCCCTTAAGGCCAGTTCCATCACATCATGGCAAGCTATAAATCTATCTATCCCTCCTGGGCGTACGCCAGTTGGAGATAAGTTTCTATCCTTGCATCAAACCATCTAATACAAAAGACTATTTTTTCTTGGATATCAAACTTCCTCAAAGGATGCCCACCCATGAAGATAATTGATGGTAACCTTATCAAGGATAATAAAGGCTTTAAATTAGTTTAAAATTTTTATTTTAAAAAAGTGCATTCCATGGTGCCTGTTATTGGAATTACAACATTACAGCCTTCCTGTTTGCATTAGGACACTGGGGGCTCAATATATTTTATGGGGGCTCAATATGTTTTATGTCAATTTATCAACTTTCAAGGCAACTTCAAAAGCCATCTCTCAAGTATTATGTGACTTTGAAACTAAATAAGAGAGTCTCTCAAAAGGTGACATTAATTCTTATTTGTTCACTGTCCTTAAAATATATATGCTAGTCAATTAGTTATTCCTTTCACAACTTAGAGGCCTCAGAACTCTCTTAAAATGAGCAAGCCAGCTGTGTTGAAACAGTTTTATAGGAAACAAGGGTCTGCTTCTCATCTTTGCTCTTTTTTTATTTTGTAAAATTCTTTCATTATTTATTTACAAGAAGTTCTACCAATGAAGAAACACTAATGGGTTTTTCATGTTATATTTATTTAGATTGACTAAGAGGGGTGGGAAGAGGAAGGTGTGTACTCATGAGATTTAGGAGCTAGTCTGATCCAAGAAAACTCAGCCAGCAAATATAGCAACTGTTCTAACTTCTCAGGACTGTTTTCATTCAGATTGATTGTGATATTTACCCAAAGGATCAAAATAACCAGAGAGCAGAGACATTCTTCCCAAACACTCAATTGCATATATTTCAAAGAAGTCTTAGCTTCCATTCAAATACCAAAATCTAACAGAGCGGAGTGCAGAAATAGAACATTATGGGTGAGAACGGGGGCTGGCTACTTATGTTTTAAAGCTAATTTGTCCAGTTGGTTCAGTATTAAGAGACCTGATTCTTATAAATATTCTTTGATTGTGTTTTATAGAGAAGAGTATATACTCCAGTGGCTAAGCACGGGTTCTCAGGTGTCAGACTACCTGAGTTTTTTCATCTTGGCTTTGCTAGTAAAAACAGCGAGGTGGTCTTACTTAATCTTGTGTGTGTTCTTTTTGTTTTGTTTTCATTTTCAAGATGGTGATAACAACAATAATAATGCATATTGTTTTTGTAAGGATTACATGAGATAATATGTGAAATGCTTCATGTGGGTAGTTTTCAGTAAATGTTAATGTATTATTATTATTAGAATTGGAAGAAGGTCAGTCTGTGGAGTCAGGTAGACAGAAGTTGGAATCCTGCTTTTGTCCCTTGCCCAATTTCAATTTATTCCACTATTTAATTCATGGTGATGAAATAGGTTATAATGATGATGACCTATCTGACATGGAGTTTGGCACATAGTAAATGAAAGCTATTATTGCTGTTGTTTTTATTCTTATATTTCATTATATAAGTAAGCTTAGCACTAGGCTTGGAGAATCCCACTGAGAAGTGGGATCCTGGATCTAAAGATCAGTGGGAATCATACTTGATCAGTATTGTATTCAGGTACCTTAACAGCTGTGTCTCTCCCTAGACCACAGGGCACAGTTACTTGGCAGCTCAGCACTGAATAGAAACTCTCTAATGCTGAGGGACTTTCAGTATAATCACATCTGGGCATATTTTGTTAACCTCCCTGCCTGGCAGTCCATCTGGCTCCCTGATAAATTCTATAGGCACATTTTACCTACCTTCTGGATCAGTGACTCAATTATTAAACCAATTATCCTAAAAACCCCGTAGAGAACAAAGCCCCCAAATATACTCATTTTCTACTTATTCTTGACTGATAAATGAAATCATTCATAAGTTAGAAGGTAGAGAAAATGCACTACGTTTTTCTTGCTTATTCCATAGTAAGGTTTAATTCTAATAAAAAAGGGATAATTATGCCATCATTAAAATGATAGACGTGGATTTTAAAATAATCTTGCCGCTTTAGTTTGACTTTAGTTATTTCAAATATTTAAATGCCACTCAACCTTTTTAAAGTAATGTATTTGGTTGGTTTGGGTCTTTTCAGATTTTACTTATTGAAATAAAATAAGGTAACAATTAATTAGAATAAAGCAACCAATCAGATTATGTAATCACCCAATGTAGTGTTTCTCAACAGGGGGTATTTTGCCCCCCTACCCCACCCCCCCACCCTCAGAACATATGGCAATATCTAGAGACATTTTTAGTGTGTGTGTGTGTGTGTGTATGTGTGTGTGTGTATGTGTGTACATACTACTGGCATCAGTGGGTAGAAGATGCTGCTAAACATCCTATAATGCACAGGACAGCCTCCCAGAACAATGAATAGTCCAAAATATCAATAGTGTCAAGATTGAGAAAATTTGGCCTAATTTTATAGCTGTTACAGTCCTTCACTTTCATTGGGCCCATTTAAGAAACCATTTGACAATCTTATTGGAAGCTTCTCTCTGCTCAGAAAATTCATACACTCACATATTTTTATATATAACTTGGGTAAAGGGTCCACTGATCCTCCCTTCTAAATGTCTCCCGTAGACTCTAAGTTGAGACTCTGCTTTTAGACGTAGGAATTTTCACCACAATCTCAAATTCACTACTGAAGTAGAAAGAAGATTATATAACAGGCAGGGTAATAGAGTAAGATGCTTTTCTTTTTTCTATCCAAAATACCCAAATGAACTGGGATACAGTTTTGGGATTAGTCTTAAATTCAAGCTTGTTCAATTTAAGGTTTTCCTCTCTAGAATGGGTTTGGAATATTTTCCCTAAACAATGCTGTTGTTATACACACCAAGCTTTTGTACAAAAGTGTCAGGAATAGAGCAGAATAACTATACTCACCAATTTCTCCCCATTTCATTGTATTTTAACAGATATAATATGAACATAATAACAGATACAATTTATCAACTACCTACTATGAGCCACCTACTGTTGGCTATTTAACATGTGTAATTTCTAATCATCACAACAACCGTACAAGCTCTGCATCTATTATAACTACTTAAGAAATGATTAAACTGAGTTTCAAAGAGGTTAAATGAATTGTTCAAGGTGTCATCACCCCTTCCTTTTGGATTCAAGTTTTCCCTCTCTTTACATGACTTTGTCAGTGCTTTTGTAGGAAGAGTTGGTTACTTAAGATTCCTTTTAGTAGAGTTTCACACACATCCACGTAATAAATATTGATTTGTTGACTGAAAGGTAAGCAGCAATAACGTATATTATTTTAAAACTTGAGTAAGAATGATAAAGAACACCTATTGACCAACTGTTGGTTTCAATAGCTCATAAACGGAAGTGGAGTGGAGGTTACTAACGAAGAGGCTTTTCGATAAGAGGTGTTTGGCATTATAGAATGAATGGCTTGGCTTTTCCACATATGTGCTGTAAAGGTGAAGTAGAGGATACACTGAGAAAAGTGGAAAAACTGACTTAAAAAACCAAAACAACTCAGGCTCTGATTCTCCCTCTGGTGAGTCTGGAGAGGGAGCTGGTTTACTTGGGCTCTCCCAGGTTCACACTAAGGCTGTTCCCCTAGGGCTTGGTCTTTATGGAGGTCTGGAAACTGATGTGGCCAAGAAGTTGGAGCAACTCCGCAGCCATTGTGGGAAGCATATTAGTTTGCCACTTGGGATTCATTAAAAAAAAAAAGATAAGTAGGGCATCATTATAGAACCTAGTTTTTAACAGACATCATTTTCCAGTAGTGTAATAAGACACATGATATAGTGATAGAACTTAATGGTCAATTCAAGCACAACCTAACAACTGAATTCAAATAAATGATGTTTTTCTTCTCTTTGCGTAGGGAAAGGCATTTTCTTAGCACTTCATTAAAAAAAAGTAATGTTAAAAATCTTAAAAATCTGTTATATATTTGGAGTGGAGACTTACTCCTCCAAGATCCAGCAAAAATATAACCTCCATTTGAAACCCTCCCTGACCTCTACTCTCTTTTCTATGTTCCTATTGTACTTTATATACATGTCTATTACAGCATTCTCACACTGAATGGTAATTACTTCTCTTCCTCCTATCTTCAGTCTCATGGAATTTGTATACCCAAATCCTAGTCCAGTGCTTGGCACAAAGTATATACTCTTTATATAGTTTTCAGTAAGTAAATGTGTGAGTGATGGATGATTGTCCAGTTATGTATATAGATGTAGTCAAACTCCAGATTAAAAAATAAAACACCCCCAGGACCATATCAGTTAGACCTTGGCAGCAGGCCCAAATGAATTACCTCCCTCTTCCTATTATTAGCACTCCTCATTTGAGAATTTATCACATGGAATCAGAGAATTCTACTTACCATTTTTCCAATCATCATTACATATGGGCCCAAGTATTTGTTCACGCCGAAGATGTCTAACAGACGGATGTACCAATAAATGATGTTCACACAATAGATGACCCTCCCATCACTCCTGAAGGGCTGGTCTTGGAGACGAAGGATCATTCCAACAGAGAACAGAAGGATGGCTATGAGGTCTGTGACATTCCAGTACTCCTGCAGCCACACCTTCACTTTCTGTAGCAACTTCCCTGGCTCTGACATCAGAATCTAAGGGGCAAGGAAGAGAGCGGGGCTAGTTAGGATTGCGGTCTATATTCTCAGCCCAGTTGCAAAGTGCTTGGCCTATTAGTTGACAACTGTAGCTTGTTTTCTTTTTCTGTGTCTACTGGAATACTTGCATGCTGCCAATGTACAACTGGGCAAAGTGTGGGCCATCCAGAGGCAAATATTCCAGAGGCAGATATAAGTAATAAGTTTGATCTTTAGGGTTGCCTCACAATTCCTAGACATGAATTAGGGTTTCCCCTGTAAAATGATTGATTCTTAATACCCCACAAATCTCTGAAATCCTCCTCCATCTGAGTCAACAGCACCACCCTATTGAATTACTCAGACCACCATCTTGGAGGACTCCTTTATTCTTCTCTTTCACACCAGATTCTTTACATCAACATGTCCTATCACCTCTATTTCTAAATCTTACCACTTCTCACCACCTCCACTGCTGCCACTCTATCGTAAGCCCCATCACATCTCCCAGATGACTGCCACAGCCTTCTAACTGGCATCCCTGCCGCCACTGTTGCCCGCGCTGCCTCAACCCGTTCTCTGAGCAGCACACTCTTTACAAACGTAAGCCATGCTCTGGGTGGGGATTCCACAGTTTTATGTATAGGTAAAAACTCACCAAGCTGTACCCTTACAAGTTATTTCCTTACAAGTAAATTACACCTCAATTTAAAAAGAGACTTGAGAGATAAACAAGAACAATAAATACTAAAGCCAATTTTGATAATTGAATGCTCCAATCATCTATGATGCTTTCATTACAGAGAAAGATCCAAGCTCCTTGATGTGACCTCATTTGATGGCCTACCATACTCTCCTCATTCCCCATCCTGCAGCCATGGCGGTCTGCTCTTAAGCATGGCAAATGCATTCTAGGCGCAGGCCATTGGCACTTGTTCCTTCTGTTGGGCATTTTTCTTCTCCAAGATTTTTACATGTTTGGCTTCTCCTCATCCTCATCCTCAAGGTCTCTGCTCACGTTTTTCCTTCTTAGGTGACCTTCCTTGAGTGCCCTCCCTGCAGTGGTCTCCACAGCCCCAAGTCACTCTCTGTTACTCTATTCTATTTTTTGAAGATTTTATCACTATATGAAATTAACTTCTGTGTGCATGTATAGTATGTGTGCCTATGTGTCTGTTTATCTATCTATCTATCTATCTATCTATCTATCTATCAGCTACCTATCTATCCATCCACCATCTCTCTCCACTAGACTCTAAATTCTGAGGGTAGACCCTGTGTTCCCCAGAGCCTGTTACATAATACTCAAAAAATATTTGTGGACTGACTGATTGTTGCAAAGACAACTCACAGCAATTCTCCAGTCCCTTTACTGCTGGGTGGGGCTCTGACTGAGCTTAATTCTAGAGGAGCCTTTTTGCTCACACACACTCTATGAAATGAACAGATACATAGCAGGAGTCGCCACCCATCCCGTCCCACAGCCTGCCCCAGGATACGAGGAGCCAGGGAAGCCAGCCTACTGAGGCAACGTCACAGGGCTACTTGTAGGAATCATTTGTGTTTACCCCTGAGCTTCCATCTCTTTGACTTATGACCCACCCCTTTCCCAACTCAGAACCTCTCAAAGGAGAGAGAAAAGACTGGGGACAGTTCTAATCTGCAGCTATGTATTTGAATTGGCCTATCCCTCTTTATGGCTTACTTTGGCCTGAAATAATAAGGAAGGGAGGTCATTGTAAGTCAGGACGAGGGCTTGGAAGGCTAAGCAAGCTACCAGGAGCCACCTGCTAACCTCATTCCTAAACCAGGCCTTCTTAACCGTTAGCGTGGATCAGGATTACCTGGGGGACCGCAGGTAGCTGGGCCCTACGCCTGGCGTTTCTGCTTCAGTTTGCCTGGTGTGGGGCTTGAGGATTTACTTTTCTAACAAATTCCCAGGCGAAGCTGGTGAACGCAGATTGAGAACCACTGCCTCCTGCATCAGGAATTCCCGCAGCTGCTGTTGTCCCCGTGGCTTCTCACCCCCACTCCACCCTACGTGGGCAAAAACCTGTGTGTGCACCTGTGGGGGCAAGGAGGAGGGGGCCACGAGTTTCTCTAACCCTTTGCCCACACTTTCCTAAAAGTGTTCAACACAAGCTTTACAGTATCATTTTTTATTTATTCTTTAAAATATATTTTTTTGATTTTTCAGAGAGGAAGGGAGAGTGAGAAATATCAATGATGAGAGAGAATCATTGATTGGCTGCCTCCTGCACGCCCCCTACTGGGGATTGAGCCCACATCCTTGGCATGTGCCCTTGACTGGAATTGTACCCGGGACCCTTTAGTCCGCAGGTCGACGCTCTATCCACTGAGCCAAACTGGCTAGGGCTATAGTATGGCTTTTTAAACAGCGAAAATATTCTTGTGATTTCCCAACATTAAAAAAATAAAAAGTGACAAGCTAACTGGCTGGAGGTGAAGCTGGAGTGGGAAGTCGAGCCCCACCCTCCGCCCCTGTCACTTCTCCAGCTGCCTCGGAGGCACCTCTCAGGCTCGAGGAGGATCCCGGGTTGGCACCCACTGAAAGAACAATGGGCGGGCCTAGCGGGGGACTAGTCAAGTTTAAGACCTAGTCCCCTTTCCAGCTGTGGACTACAGAAAAATAGCCCAAACAAACCCGGAGTCTTACCAGTACTTTCCATGACAGTGAAGTGGGGATGTCGGAACAGCCCCGTTGACCTCACAGTGGTGGGGAGGACCCCATGAGACAATGTCTACCAGCACACGCTGTAAACAGTCCCGCGCCATTAAGGGATTACCGTGGCTTGTTGGGGTGACTACACGCAGAAGTATGTGGTTCTGGGAATGGGAGGGCAGCTTGCGAAACCACATATCCCTGTATATCCCTCCTCAGAAGCCTGCAAACTTGGCCATGTTTCCAGGGTCTTGCACCTGAGATCTTGCGGGCCTGGGGCCTGCGTGCTGACTGTGAGGAGGGACCTGCGGGGTCTTTGCTCTCTTGGCAGCTGAGCGTTTCTCGAAGGGGTTCAGGGCCATGGGATGGGCAGGAGGGGGCTGTCTCCCCAGGCTGAAGAGGAAAAGGTCAGACACTGAGGTGGTAGGTCCTCCGACCTCACAGCTTCCTCAGAAGCCAGGGCTCTCCTGCTGAACCCCCGCTGACCCTCTGCTGACCCCTGCTGACCCAGGCTCCGAGCCCTCTGCTATTACATGCCACCTCAGGAGAAATGGATATGCAGCCCGAGGTTCCTGGCAGCCCGCCTGCTTGGCCGCGTCTTCCAGAACAGGCTGTGGAGTACAGGCTGCTCCCTGTCTTCTTCCAGTCCCGTCCCTGGAGAGAGTCCAGCCTCCTTGCTCTAGTCTTTCCCTTTTCTGCTTATCGCAGGGAAGGAGGCGCATCTGGGCGTCAAATCACAGGGGAGCGAGCTGCCACCTCTCAGCGACCGAGTCCTTAGCGGGAGGAGGTCTCAGTTCTCAGAGAGCCACGCAAAGACCACGCAAATGTACGCAAAAAGCCACACCCGGGTCAGGAAGTAGAGGCCTATGGACTGGTCAGAGCAAGGCAAGAGGGCAAGGCATTTTTTTTTTTTAAATCTAGTCCCTTATAAAATGGGAGTAATGTACCCACAGCCAAACTATGATTTTTTACGTTCTCAATAGGAAGGGGTCTAATAAATACTGCATCTTTCCCTCTATAGGAGAACATTGTAGAGCTGAGACCTAAGCTAGTAAGGGCCTTTTAACCTGTTTTTGTAATGAAAACAATGGTGGATTTGTGGATTCGCAGGAATCCTTTTTCCCGTGGAACTCAATAGATTTCCCCACTCACTGTAGTACAGAGAGGAGGATGTTCGGGATAGAGGGAGCAGGAGACTTGACAGGAGCCTTCTTCCAGGAAAGGCCTCTCCTGCAGTGCAGTGTCAGGGGGAAATGCAGAGGAATCATACCCACAAGCCTGCCTTCCCTATGGGTTTGGGAACGGGAGCTTGGGGAGGCTTTGAATAGGGTTGCAGCGCCCTCTGGTGGACTTTTATTCATTTGAGCAGTTCTGTACGTGATGGCCTCTGAGGCTGACTTAACTGTCATGTGGGGGTGGTGTTATGATGGCTCCTTTAACTCCACGGGGTTAGGGGGGGTGGGGGGGGGAAGAGAGGGACCTACACTCTCAACCTGAAGGGTGAGAAATATGCTCAGTTCACTCCAGTGACGCCCGGGGCTGGTGCCCAGCAAGTACATAACAAATAGTGAGAAGGAATAAATCAGAGAACAAATTAACTTCCTAGAGCAGGTGAAACGCACTTGGAGAATCATAGGTATTGGCGCACCCTGTCCAAAGAAACACCCAGAGGGATGGGTTTGCAATGGGAGTTAAAATCGGAAAGATTTAAAGATTAAAAAAAGGTAAAAAGTGGAAAAACTTAAAAAGTCATGTTTATAGGGAGAAGTAAACACTTTTGTAAACAGCCCAGCCAGTGTGGCTCAGTGGTTGAGCATTGACCTATGAACCAGGTAATCACGGTTCGATTCCCCGTCAGGGCACATGCCTGGGTTGCCAGCTCGATTCCCAGTGTGGGGCATGCAGGAGGCAGCCGACCAATGGTTTTTCTCTCATCATTGATGTTTCTACCTCTCTCTCCCTCTCCCTTCCTCTCTGAAATCAATAAAAATATATTTAAAAACAAACAAACCTTTAAATAGTGTTGAAAACAACTTGAGGGATTCCTCGGGCAAATGCTATGTGAGCAGGAAATGTACTAATCCTTAGGGCTCATGGAGTGATGACCCTGGGAACTCACTGGAGGCCTCCCCCGGGGTTGTCTGCAGTCCTTGAAGCCACGTCCACATTTCTGTGGCCACATTAGAGAACATTCTCTTTAATGTTCTGGATTTGCTTGGATCGGGAGCGTCCCCCTCTCCCCACCATGCACAGATGTAACCGACCACGGTGTTTTCCCTCAGTTCTTTTTTATGAAAGTGGTTACCTCTCTCATCTTCTCTATTCCCAGGGTGAAAATGTAGGAAATGACGATCCATTCCTGGGTGGAAGGCCAGCGCTCCATCTTCACTAACACGATATAGTTGAAGAGCATCAGGTATCCGATGTACGCCAGCTGTAAGGAAACACAATACGGTGCTCTGGCTGCGAAGGCCCGGGAGCCCTGCCCTTGGGCAAGGCTACCTCACAGCAGGACAAGAAAAAGGTCAGCGAGCGGGACTCGGAACTCATGAACTTCAAAGCTCTAAACTCTCCAAAGGATATAAAAAGATGGTAACATTGGGAATAATTTGATATGCAATCTCCCTTTTGACTCTTACATTTGTCTCTGTGTCATGAAGCATCACTTCGTTTTGCAAGGACCCAGGCTCTCATGTCTGCCTGGCTAAAAAGGGAACCTCTTCGCCCCAGAGCTGCGCTTGCTCATGCGTGAGCTCGAGGTTCTTGAACTAGGGCAGCACAGTGGATCGTTGCCTAATGAGTGCCAGGTGGATTGAATGTCGGTAAGAAGGAAAAGAAGACGCTTGCTATACTTGTAAATCGGTCGAGCCAACACAAAAATAGCCTGGACTTTATCTAGAAGCCTGACTTGAATTCTCTTCTGAGATACTGTCTCTTTCCCCCCACCTCCTCCTACCTTAGGATGGTTGGCCTGACAGTGCCCTGGCAGGGTTTTACCTGTTTCTCATTGCACCACCTTCCTGCCCTATTCAAGTTGGAATATTCCTTCCTGGTTTCTGCTTCTTTGAAACAAAACAAGGGAAAACAAAGCAATGTTTTCGAGAGAAATGGCCGACCGTGTGGCCATTCTGTGTGGCTGAGTGTAGCTTGGAGTGAGCTCATGAGGCGCTGGCATCAGAGACTGAACCCTGTTGGGACTGGCTGGCTCGCTTGCTGGGTGTCCCTGGGAGCCTCGGGGTTCAGGTTTGGTGACATCCCTGGTGGACTCAGTTATGTCTACATGGCCGGAATGTAGGAGGGCTGGTGGGTTCTTGCACAGGGGCTGGGAGCCTAGGAGGGAAGACTCACCTAGGGGGAATGGCATATCAGTTAAACCTTTTCTAGGCAAAGCTTCAAGCTGAGGAAGGCACTTGCTGGCTCAGGGGCCTTAATATGAGTCAAAGGTATTTTTGGAGATCCTATTATGTTGACACATTTATAAATACAGCTGTATAATTTCTCATCTCTTAAAGGCAAAGGATGGAGGCCTTGAGGTTCTGGAGATACAAGGAGAAACTGGCAGCCTACAGAGCTAGAGAAATGCTGCTTTCCCTACTAATGGCCTGGGAGGTTTGTTCGTGTACACCCACCCCCTCAGGGACCGTCATTCGTGTACACCCACCCCCTCAGGGACCGTCATTTTAACCCACGTCTCAGTTCCTCCCCCACTCCCTCAGGATCATTAGCACATCGTGAATGCCTCACCTGAAAAGAGTCTACTCGACCTGAAATCCTGTGGGGTGGTGTTTAAAATGGCATTTGGTTCACCTGGTTGCTGTTTACCATCACACACCCTAGTCCCCGTGCATATGGCATTTTACAAGCGGCAAAAAAAGGACTTCGATGGTTAAACTCTAAAATGTACTCTCAGCCTCCTTCTGACCTGAAATCCTTCTCCCTTTCTTGTTGCTTCCTTCTCCTGTTGGATCCTATTCTATTACTTCTAGGTGAAATGAATCTTGTTAACTGCCCTGGTTTTTTTTTATCATTTTACCCAATTCATTGCAAAACATTACAAAACATTATCTTCTCTTGTCACATGTAGGCCCAGTGACACACAACTTCTTTCAGGACCTTTGCATATTAGTACTTAAGTACAGGCAAACAACCGGAGATCTTGCAGTTCAGTTCCAGACCACTGCAATGAAGCAGGGATCACAATAAAGCCAATCATCATCTTTTTGCTGGGGGAGGGTCTTGCCTTCAATTTGTAAGAGACACAGCATCTGGGAAGGGCAATAAAGCCAAGCGCAATAAAACGAGGTGTGCCTGTAACTCTGTTGCCTAATGAGTTTGCCGACCACTGGTAGCGTATTTGTTTGGTGGAAGGAATAGTGTTTGGGGAAAGGAATGTAGACACAGAAGTCAGTCAAACTTGGATTTCAATCCTATCTCAAGTACTTGCTGGCTGCATCATTTTGTGATTTCACTTCACCTGCTTGGACCTCCATTCTGGGAAATGGAGATGACTACTCCTGGCTTTACAGAGCTTTTGAAAGGTTTGGGGTGTTTGTGAGAGGGGATATGCATTTAGCTCAGTGATTCCCAAACTGGCTCAATGGATGGTGGCTAACCTCCACAAGTAGGGCTTTAAGCATGTTTAACAGCACAACAGAGGAGCAGCCGCTGTGCTGGAAACAACCTATCTTAGAACTTGCCGAGATTCATGGAGCCGGCTGCAGACCTCAACATGACATACTTAAATGGTGTGTGTGTGTGTGTGTGATTAGCTCCTGACGCAGTGCAGAGGCTCAATGGATGGTGGCTAACCTCCACAAGTAGGGCTTTAAGCATGTTTAACAGCACAACAGAGGAGCAGCCGCTGTGCTGGAAACAAGCTATGTTAGAACTTGCTGAGATTCATGGAGCCGGCTGCAGACCTCAACATGACATACTTTAATGGTGTGTGTGTGTGTGTGTGTGTGTGTGTATTCACACACATATTTTGTGAGTTTTAACAAACTCTATGTAGAATGTCAAAGCTTTGAAAAGGAATATAACCTATGATTCTTAGTTAAGCCAGCGGGAATCCTATAAGAATTGTTATGCTTATATATCCTCTTTAGAAATTTCCCATTAACCAAGGTGTATGACTCCTAAACCATGAAATGCAAGCGCCAAAGCCTGCCTCAGCTGCCTGTGGATCCCGGTGGGGCTGTGCCATTCCTTGCCTCCTTTTCCTACTGCCGCTAGAGAGTGGAGGGGGCACGTGGCGTTTTTTATAGGAAGGAGTCCGTCCCTGCTGATGCCCTCTGACCTGGGGCCATGTCACCTTGAATTTGCATCCTCTCTAGCTGGGCACTTGAAGCCAGCTCTGATCACAGACATGGCCTGCGAGCCAGCTGGGTCCCTCCCTCCTTTCCTCTTGGAGCAGAAGGGGACCCAACCTGCTCCTCCGGAAACTCGCTATGACACAGAAGTGAGGTTATGTGCAAGTGAGGTGTGTTCCACTTTCAGGACCTTGAGCGTGTAGAAGGAGATACTTTTGGAATTAAGGCTGGGAAACACTCTTACAGAAGAGAACACCACAAAAGCACATGGCCCTGTTGACCTAAAGCTGACTTTTACGGTGAAGCATCCTTGGGGATTTAAAAGGTTGACACCCCCCATCTCCATTTACTTCCTTGAGGTTGGGTTTGGTCAATACATAAATGTGGATTTCTGAAAACCGTGTAAACACAATCGAACATGCCCGGAGCATCCAGTCTGATGGGATTCCTGAGGCTGATCCAGCCAGCCAGGCGGAAGGAGCGGATACGCCCCCACTCCTCAGAGAGGCGGCTTCCCCGCCAGCGCCTATGAAACAAGGGAAGCAGTGCATCCCGTTTCCAGGCCCACCAGGCTCACCTGGGAAGCTTGTTACACACACAGCTCCTCAGGCTCCTCTCCCTGCACACTCAGTTTAGTGGGTCTGTGATGGGGCCCGGACTTGCATTTCCAACAAATCCCTTATCATGATGGAAACACTGGGCTAAAAACTAGCCCTCCGTCTGGGCTGGTGGTTGCCAGTTCTGGCTGCTCATTGTGACTGCCGGGGAGCTCTGAAATACCCTGGTGCCCAGGCTGTGCCCCAGACCAATGCCGCCAGAATTTCATCAATGAGTAGCCAAGGCAGAGAACCAGGGCATTTGTGATTTAAAAACCTTCTTGGCTAACAACTTGCCTCAGATGAAAAATGGGGACTGGAGTAATCAAGGAAATAAAATGAATACAGAACACAGGTCAAGAAAAAAAGAGAAATGCCTGGGAAGGACCAGAGAAGGGAGCGCTCTTCATAAAGGGATGGGTAATTCTCCTATTGGCTTGGTTTCTGCTCTCAGTCCGGGACCTGCAAATGTTTTGTAAAGGGCCAGATAGTTCATTTTTAACGCTTTGTTGACCTGATGGGCTCTGAAGCAAGTAATCCACTCAATAGCATAAAAGCAGCCAGGGTGTAGGTCTGTGGTTGGCAAACCGCGGCTTGCGAGCCACATGCGGCTCTTTGGCCCCTTCAGTGTGGCTCTTTCACAAAATACCATGTGCAGGCGCGCACGTACTGTGCGATTGAAACTTCGTGGCCCATGCACAGAAGTCGGTATTTTGTGGAAGAGCCGGTATTTTGTGGAAGAGCCACACTGAAGGGGCCAAAGAGCCACATGTGGCTCGCAAGCCGCAGTTTGCCGAGCTGCAGTTTGCCCACCACTGGTGTAGGTGAATGAGTGAATTGGCTGTGTTCTAATAAAACTTTATTTATGGACACTGCAATGTAAATTTTATATAATTTTTATGTGTCACAGAGTATCCTTCCTTTGATTTTGTTTCAACTCTTTAAGAATGTAAATCCATTCTTAGCTCACAGGCCACAACAACAGCAGTGGCTGGATTGGGCCCGTGGGTTCCAGCTCGTCAAGCCCTATTCTAGGCGAGACACCGGGGCAGCCCTGAATAAGAGGAAGGACAGACCTGAGCAAAATGCAGTGAAAATATTACCTTGATGAAACTATTAGATTCGGGAAAGTGTATATGAACACCTAGAACAGTGCCTCATAGTAGGTGTTCAATAACTGATACTTCATTATTGTTGAGTGGGCGAATGAATGAAACACTAACTCTTGCTCCGCAGTAGAACTAGCCTAGGAAGAACAAGGTGCTCTCAGGCACTGTTCTCAGTGCTTTACACGTTTTAACACATCCAATCTTTACTAAACCTCCTACAGCAGGCGCTGTGGTTACCCCCAATCTTAAGAAAGCTGGGGACAGAGTACTAAAGGAACTGGCTTGAAGTCACAAGTTACTTTACTAAGACAGGATTTCTACTCAGGCAGTCTGACTCCCAAGTCCATGCTTGTCACTACTAAGGTGTTTTCTGCAAGGTAAAAATAACCAACATCTGTATATACACATGCATAGAAATAATCTTTCCATGCCTTCGTTATTATTTTTTAAGAGGGAATTAAAAAAATATTAATATATTTAAATTTTGCTTCCCTAAAAAAAGCCCAATCTTTATATTTTGATAATATCCCATCCTCTCTCAAGGCTGTACGTTCAAGCAGGGGTTTTCAACTGGTGGCGATTTTACCCCACAAGGGGACATTTGGCAGTGTGTGGGGACAATGCACCATTGGGGCGTGAAGAGGCCAATGTGCTGCTACAATGAACAGGACAGGCCTCCTTCACCAAGAATTACTCTGCCCCAAATGTCCACAGTGCTGAGAAAGCCCCATTTAAACCCAGCACGCAGTGTTAGCATACAGGGCCGCACGAAAAGCACCTCATCTGGTCACTTGAGTCACTGTGGCCTCAGACTCGGGTTATCCTGTTGCTGACTCAGTGACTGGGATGTAGCTGGTTGTGAGAAAGGCCGAAAATACAGACGTACAGATGCCTCCTTCACCTGGCACAGCTCCACTGTGGCCGGAGAGAAGCAGACACGACCTGGGCCACAGCTCAAACTTAAAATATCGTTGAAAAGTAGAAGTAGAAACCCAACAGTTGAGCCATTTCTACCACATCAGGAGGCTGTTTCAGGGACAGTCTTTCTTTTTTTTTTAAAATATATTTTATTGATTTTTTACAGAGAGGAAGGGAGAGAGACAGAGAGCTAGAAACATCGATGAGAGAGAAACATCGATCAGCTGCCTCCTGCACATCTCCCACTGGGGATGTGCCTGCAACCAAGGTACATGCCCTTGACCGGAATCGAACCTGGGACCTTTCAGTCCGCAGGCCGACGCTCTATCCACTGAGCCAAACCGGTTTTGGCTCAGGGACAGTCTTTCATCGTAGGGGCAGGAAATGTCTGCAGGGTGTGCTCACTGAACAGTATTTGCCATGATTGCAGTTTGCTTTAGTAGTTGCTGCTGCTTTGTTTGCATGTTAGCTGGGTCAGAGCAAGAAAGGTTGTCCGATGACACTACCAGACGGGGAGTGATGACACACTAACGCTACTCATCGTCAGTGGTGTTACTCCTACCACTCTGCTCAGCCCATACCCACCAACGTCCCCCAAACCCAGCGCTGGCATCTAAAATAGGCAACTCTGAAGCCCTGGCTGGGTAACTCAGTTGGTTAGAGAGTTGTCCTGATATGCCAAGGTTGCAGGTTCGATCCTGGTCAGGGCACAGACAAGAATCAACCATTGAATGCATAAATAAGTGAAACAACAAAAATCAATGTCTCTCTCTCTCTTTCTCTCCCCACCCCCCCCAAAAAAACAAAACAAACAAGCAAAAAATACGCAACCAGGAACTCTAATCCAGCGCTCATCCACCTAGAACAGGGAAGCATTTTATAAAATGACATCTATTTTCCTGCTAGACTAGATTCATACTCATCTCACCTCTATTTCTGTAAGTTCTCGCTTTTACTATTCTTTATTTTCTGCGAGGAGCAGAAATGTAGATGCTATGTAAGCTGGCTCACAGACTCCACAAATCTTTCTAAGCGATTGGAAAAAGCAAGGTCTCCCTAAGGCAGTGGTTCTCAACCTTCTGGCCCTTTAAATACAGTTCTTCATGTTGTGACCCAACCATAAAATTATTTTCATTGCTACTTCATAACTGTAACGTTGCTACTGTTATGAATCGTAATGTAAATATCTGATATGCAGGATGGTCTTAGGTGACCCATGTGAAAGGGTCATTCGACCGCCAAAGGGGTCTCGACCCACAGGTTGAGAACTGCTGCCCTAGAGTGTTTGTTTATGCCTGTGTGGTCTTCATACTATGACTCACAGAGGACACCACCCAGGTGCGTGAGAAATTGATGTTGGCTCCTTGTGGCCATCTCTCAGGAAGAAGAAAAGGCAAGATACTCACAGTGTAGAACCAGAACTTCACGATGGGGGCATTGTAGAACTCGTAGATTTTTCTGCCCAAGGGGATTAACCGGTGCCTGCTCTGAACTTCTTCTTCATCCTTCTTCCTGGAAGATTCCCCGTTGCTTCGTCCCAACATTGCCTGCAGAGGGAGAGAATGAATATCATCACAGCAAGGCTCTGGAGGTCATGGAGTTCAATGTGTTCGTTTACACAGGAGGAAAACATGCTCATAGAACCTAAGGCATTGTCCAAGGCTACCAGAGAGTTAGAGACTGTGCCTTTCCTACATGTGCATTTTTTTTCTCTCTCATTTTTAAAAAATATGTTTTTGTTGATTTCAAAGAGAGGGAGGGAGAGGGAAAGAGATAGAAACATTGAGAGAATCACTGATTGGCTGCCTCCTGCACACCCCCCAATGGGGATTGAGCCCATAACCTGGGCATGTGCCCTGACTGGGAATTGAACTGTGTTCATAGGTCAACACTCAACCACTGAGCAACACTGGCCGGGCACCATATTTGTGCTTTTGCATTATACATATAATCTGGCATGGAAGCCCTTAGGGATATTTCTTGACCATTCTTGTCTCTTCCACCCTGGGGACCTCTGGAAGATGTGAGTGACGGGAGAATTCTGAGAGGGAGAAAGAGTGTTGCCTGGGAAGGCCATGACTCTGGCTTGTCTCCTAGTTCCACTATCGTCATATATATTGTGAAACAAGCAGGTCTGGGTTCAAATCGTGTCTTCCCTCATGCTAATGACGCTTAAGTCAAAGGTAAATTGGATCACTAATACCTAACTATTAGAGTGCCTAGAGCTTAGTCAGGTTAGAACATCTCCCCAACCCTTTGGCATCTGCCTTGGTTATCTGATCTCAAACACCACAGAACCTCAATTACTGCTGATGTTAGTTTCATGGCAACTCCTGGACACACTGCCTTCCTCTGCGTGGCAGCGTCATCCAGGCGGGGCTAGAAGCCAGGCCTGACCTGGAGAGGCCCTCATCTCAAGCTGCTGGAGCTTTCCTCAAGAATTATTTCCTTCTCATTCATAAAAATAGCAGCAGCAACAATAATAATGATGTAACATCACGGAAAAGGCAGAATTTGAGAAAAGACAGACACAGGCCTGTCTGGATGGCAAGTGACAGGATGTCCCAAAGATGGCTAAGATCCTAGGGGTGAAGAGTTCCAGGCTTTGGGTCGCTCAGAGGAGCATCGAGTCCTAACTTGGACACTTGGACTCCATGGCACCTTGGTCAAGTTTTTTAACCTCACTGAGACTTAGTTTCTTTGTAGAATGAGGGTAATACTAGCACCTGCTATAGGGTTGGTCTATAATCACTAAGCATCTGGCACTTAAGTATTAGTTGGTCTTTAAAGGGATCTGAGACTTTCTCAAATACTGTTGACTAAAATGATCTAGTTGATATCTCTCATCAGAAAAGAAAGTATGTTATTAGGAGTCTATTACAGCATAATTTCTTGGCTTTAATTCTTTCAATATCATTCTAAGACAAGGTTAGTTCAATAGTGTTTGGGATATAAAATTTTCATTAAATGTGAGAACAAGGTAAAACCTTTTAACTGCTTATAGACTAATTTGGGATAAGAAAAACTTGGGAATACAGGTTTGTAGTTGAGACATCAAATTATAGAAATAATTTCTGGTTATTTTGAAGTTGAGAACACAGACAACCCCTAGGTAATCCTGTTTACAAACCACCTTACATAAAATCCTAGCGAATAAAAGCCTAATATGCAAATTGTTCGATTGGGAGTTCATCTGCTTGCTATGACGTGTGCTGACCACCAGGGGGTGGTGCGGAACATGGTGGGCATTGGTGGCATTGGCAGTGGGCGGCATTGGAGGTGCTGCCGGCCCCAATGGGCCCTGATGAGAGCAGAACCGTGGTAGGATGGTGGAGTAGGTGAGTGGGCGGTGCCAGGCCAAGGTGGGTACGGAGCCCAATTGCCCCACCAATCGCCCCACAGATGGCGACCAGTAGTGGTGGCGGGGGCGGGGCCACCCCCTGGCTCCCAGGCACTGAGGGAGCTGGGTGGGGGACCAGGCCCCGATCCATCACCCCCCAGACAGTGACCAGTGGCCCACAGGCCTGATTAATAAATTAATTTAAAAAAACATTTTTAATACTTTACTTAAACTCATGAAAGATAAGCCATTTAAAAATACATCCACTTTAGAATATAACTGAACAATAAAAGCAAAACAGGTTGTTGTATTTTTGTTTTTGTTTCACCTGCATTGCCAGATAATGTCTTGCATTTTGCCTAATAACGTCTCAACATGCCCACAGACCCAGGACATTGTTCTGACTCTGTTGGGAAAGCCGCTGTCCCTAGAGGTTACCCAAAGATGCCACTCTCCCAGATGCCTAAACCCTCCAAACTGCCTTTACTCTCATCTCACTGTGTTCCCAAATAGCATTGTATTGTTGAGCACATAAATAAGTGAACAGAAGTAGGGTAATTGTGTTTATGTTACATAAATTATAAGTTATACAGGGACAAATATGTAGCCTCAGAGTTTCTTGGAGCCAGTGATCAATATTTATGAAACTCTATTCCTTTCTAGTTTGCTATATCCATCATAAAGATTGATTCAACTTACTGACCAAAACCAACTCCTAACTAGGCCAGAGTATAGAATGGTACCTATTCATTAACTCAAGGTACTTTTCTAGCCAAAGGGTCCATAAAGGAATGGAAGTTACCTTCTCCAGAAATCCTGTTGGTCACAGGCAAATCATTTGTGATTGATAGATATGTGAGTGACGTGGATATTTGAGACAATGACAAAAATAGTCAAAGCTAATATTTTATACCAGAGGCCTGGTGCACGAAATTTGTGCACAGGGTGCGATCCTAGGCCTGGCCAGCGATCAAAGCGCAAGCATCTGGTGTGGAAGGGCAGGCAGGTCTCAGCTGACTTCTGGGCCCTGGGCAGCACCTGGGCCCCACACTCCCCCCTCCACCTGAGTCATGGTGCCCGAGTTCCCACCTGGAGATGTGGTGAACACGGCAGGACACCACAGGCTGGGGCACAGCATGGGCCTCTGGGCCACCCAGCAGTGCTGCATGGAAGCTAGGTGGGCAGCACACTCTCTCCTGGCCAGCCTCACAGACTGACTCCTGCGTGAACCCACAGGGAGCCCGACCGGCCCCTGAGGGCCCGGAAGCTGCAGCCCGTCTCACCTGGAAGAGACCGCACGGGTGCGGAGTGGGCTCCTCATGGGCACCCAGCACCTGAGGCTTCCTGGCATGGGAGCCCTGGCGTCCTGGGGGAGGGTAGCAGGGGGAGTGAGAGCGAGCTCGGCGGATACCCCGAATTCTCACCACACCTCCATCCCCGTCACCTCCACCCCCAGATAGCCAGCGAGAGGTAACAGCCCCCCACCCAGGCACCGCGGGAGGTTGGTTGCTGCCACCCACCCCCCGTATGAGAGAGAGAGAAATATCAATTTGTTGTTCCACTTATTTATGTATTCATTGATTGATTCTTGTATGTGCCCTGACAGGGGATCGAACCTGCAACCCTGCGTATCAGGATGATGTGCTAACCGACTGAATAAAGCATTTTTGATATTTTATTAATTCCAGCCTAAGCAGCTTAATTTGCTGATCTTGTTAATTTCCTTCCCCAGTAGTCAAACATTTCCTTTGCCTACATTCCTTAAAGCAGAATGTAATAGGGCCAAATACAGACAAAACTGCACAATATAAACTTGAAAAATCTTTGCTACCTGAACACAGATGTCAAGTCTGGTAAGAGCCTCTGAGGTGAACGAAGCTAGTAAACGCCACTAAAATTAGCAAAGGAAGGCTGATATCTCACGCACAGCTTTGGAAGGGCCAAGAGAAACGGCCCCGTTCTAAGAGAGGAAATGCTGGTTTTACAAGGAAGCTCAGGTATTAATCCTATAAAAAGAGCAGAGGTGCAACGAATTGCATTCTCCAGTCCTGTCCAGGGTCCGAGCCAATACCAGGGTCCGCACTGTGACAATATTTATCATTAGGGTCAAAGGAAGTCCTACCTTGAAGACAACTGCCATCCAACCCTGACTTTGCCAGCCCACAAGTCCCTTCCTTCCTTCCCTTCTCCCTGCCCTTCCAGCCTGTAGGGAAGAAGATCGAGCAGCAATGACATGTTGGTGTCTTCTACTTGCGTTCTCAATAAACAACCAGGGGCTACTCTCCAGGAAGCAGACTTTGTCTCAGCCCAGAGATGCATCTTTACTGTGGCTTCTTGAAGGGTCAGGTTCCCAAAGCTCTAGACCAGGGGTGGGGAACCTTTTTTTTTTTCTGCCAAGGGCCATTTGCAGCCATACAGAATTATCAACGTAAAAATTAGCCTGCTATATTTGGTCAAACATTTAATTAACTCACCTCTAATGCCTTGGCAAGGCCAAACCAAATGATTTCACAGGCCTTATACGGCCCGAGGGCCGGACATTCCCCACCCCTGCTTGACTGAGGAGAAGGAAGCTGCCTCCTTTATTTTCTTCTTTGAGACCCAACAAGAAAAAAATACTGCCTTCAGCTTCTGGCTACCTTCCTAAAATCCTCCCTCGAGCCTTCTTAGCAAGTATGCCAATGTCAAGGCCATGTCCTACTTGACATAGGAGTCCCATGCATCACTTTCAGATTCTCTCTGCTACATGGTAGATCAAACCAGCTGAGTGCCTACATTTGATACTAGGACAAAAAAAAAAAAATTAGCATAGCCTATCAGCTAAAAGCAGGGCCAATGAAATCTCTATGCCTGGGTTCTAATGCCCGAGTTACAACTAATTAGCGGAGTACCCTTGGGCAATTTAACCTCTCTGAGTCTCAGCTTCCTCATCTATAAGATGGGATAAATAATAAAGGGTGTCCCAAAATTCACGCAAAAAGTAATTTTGATAGAAAACACAGGTTTATAATTAAAAATTGTAAATTTTTTATTGATTCATAAAATATACAGTATAGGGTTACGTATGGAATAGCATATCGGGTAAATGGCCTCCACGGCTTTTCTGGCACATACACTTTTGTTGAAATTTTCCATGACCGAAATGTGGCTGCTCAGGCAATAACAGTTAATGGTGCTCGCTATCTCGACATGATAATCCAGTTTTTTGTGCCATGGAGGCCATTTACCCGATATGCTATTCCATACGTAACCCTATACTGTATACTTTATGAATCAATAAAAAATTTACATTTTTTAATTATAAACCTGTGTTTCTATCAAAATTACTTCTTGCGTGAATATTGGGACACCCTTTTAGTACCTACCTGTGGGATTGTTGTGAGGACTCCACCAGTAAATGCATGTGAAGCACTTAGCACTGTTTAATCAAGGCTTACCTCGCGCTCGACACCAGTGTACATGGTTTACATGCACACTTTTTATATAGTCTACATGCACCTGTAAGCTACTATTATTCCCATGTTAGAGGTTAAAAACTGTGTCTGTGGTTCCAGAGGAGGTGATGGGGCAGGGTTCTGGAGCCAGGGCACACACTCTTTACCCCTCCGCTGAAGCTGTCAATAAAGACCCTGTAGTACTACTACAACGCTGCTGCTCATAATCAAAATAGGTTCTACCCTCGAAGGGTGCAGAGGCCAAAAATATGTTAAGATCCTTAGGGAAGGCAGTCACCCCTATCACAGAGGGAAGTAGACGGCCAATTTTTACACATTGAAACTGAAAGCAAACATTGGCTTTAAACTCAATGAGTCAAAAGCTGTGAATGATTTATCCATCAAAAGAGTGTCCCAATGTATATACCCTGTTACACGTGAGGCTGAAACTGTGCCTTAAAATAGATCTTTAGAAAGGGCCTAGTGGGAGGAGATAGTGTTTATTTGGAGGAAAACGCAATTCACAGAGGTGTCCTACTAGGATAATAATGCAAGGCCTTTTGTCACCTGAGCAAAACCAATTTTTGTTTTCTCCCCTTACAGCTTCTCTGGGTCATCACAGTGACTGGTGAGAGGGCAGGGGAGGGTGGGGCATATCAAGGAGGTCCTGTGGAGTTGTTGCTTGATGTCTCTAAAGCTATGAAGCCTTGTTTGTCCCTTTAACAGCCTGTGATATTTTTAGACCTTGGCTACAATCCAGTGGCAGTCACGCTGCTCCGGCGGGGGTTGCGGGAAGCTGTCCCATGCCCAGCTGCCCCATTTGCCCTGCAGAACAAAGCATCCATGCTCTATAATTACACCAGGAAGAGCTAAGAAAAACCTTCCATACAAACCTCAACATTCTATTAGTCCTGCATTGTGAGCCCGACCCTGAAGACAGATAAAGGCTCAGCTTCTGATCAGAAGAAGAGTTCCAGCTCAGTGAAGCCGGCTGCTCCCAAACCACCAATCTCCTTTCTTTCCTCAAGTGCTGAGGCTGCCACACCACCTGGTTGTTTATACAGCACTACCTGATGGGGAAATTAAGGGTGCCTTGCTTTTGAATTTCATTGGGTTGTCCTGTACCACTAACCCTGGCTGAAAAATTTCACATCTAATTAGTTTCTATAGTCATATTATTTGTGCATAGAGAGGGCACTTTCATAATACCCTGGTCTCACCACTCAAATGAAAGCACCTGGTGGGAGGCTGACCTCAGGAGTTACGGAATCTGAAGCCATATCAATGGGACACGTGGATGAGGGATTGTCCCCATGGACAATAACTGAGGAGTATTTTCTTACTGTCAGTTCCATATCCTCTTCGTCTTTTTCTTTCGTGGGCTTTTCTGGTTCTTCTGGCTCCTTCTCTTGGAGATGGATTTCCTGGGCCTGAGTCATGTAAGGCATGTCGTCTTTGTTCTTGAACTCCAAGCTGAGAATTGAAGGAGGAAGTAGAATTCCCAGAATTACCTAAAGTAATAATAATGATAATAATAATAATCACATTTAAGGGATTAAGATTAGAGTGGTTGCTTAGAATCAGAGGGCCTGGGGGTGGTGTGTGTGTACGAGTGTGTGTGTGTGTGTGTGTGTGTGAGTGTGTAAATGAGTGTTGTGTGTGCCCCAAGGGAGGACCTGCATATTTGAATAACTATGTATATTAATGCTACAAGAGTCATTTGTGTCAACCTGGGAACTGTTATGCACCATGTAGGGTATTTTTACAATAAGCTTCTTTGCCGTAAACATCTTCACCACAAGCATTTTTGCTGTTAAACTAATTGGCTGTAAAGCAATTTTGTCATAAAAGATAAAGTAACTGGTCAACAGTTTGACAGTGTACTCCCGTTTTTATATTACATAAATCTTAGCCCTCATATTGGTCTATACCAGTGGTTCTCAACCTTCTGGCCCTTTAAATACAGTTCCTCATGTTGTGGTGACCTGCAACCATAAAATTATTTTCGTTGCTACTTCATAACTGTAATGTTGCTACTGTTATGAATCGTAATGTAAATATCTGATATGCAGGATGGTCTTAGGTGACCCCTGTGAAAGGGTCGTTTGACCGCCAAAGGGGTCACGACCCACAGGTTGAGAAACGCTGGTCTATACAGTGACAACTAGACATGGAGGTCTTAAAATAGTGAATGATAACTATGTATATCAACTTGGTAGAAAATATGGTGACAAAGTTACTGAAAGTGTGAAATAACAAAGTGTAAAGCCAGATTTCATACTATACTAGAGTATGATCACTGACATATCAGTTTGCAAATCCTTTGGTGATTCGAAGGTGGGGAGTTGAACCCGTATTTCTCATAGAACTTTGCGATGTCTATTAACAGCCATGAGACAAGACGCCAAGAATAAAAACAACAGGTAAGCAGCTCAGCTCAAAAGAGGAGACAGATCAACATGCAATGAATGTATGAGTGCTTAAGTACAACCCACAGAATAAAACCGGGTACATGCACAGTATTATCATGAATCTACACGTTTTAAATGAATTCAGATATTTTGTATTTCATAATAGTCTTCTTAATTTTGTGACGAAAAATGGATTTCACTATGTCCTTTTTAATGTCCCTTTTTATTTTATTTTATTTTATTTATTTTATTTTATTTTTCCACCACCATTTATCCCCCTCGTACGCTCTTCATCTCCAAATCCCTCCTCCCCCTTTACCACACCCCCTCTTCCCATAATCACCACACTATTGCCTGTGTCCATGAGTTCCTTCTCTTTTTTTCTTTTTTGCTCCATCTTTCCACCTCCCCTAACACCCCCCCCGCCGACCAGAGCTGTCTGCCTGTTCTCTATCTATGAGTCTGCTAATTTTTAAAATTTTATCTTGTACAGAAAAATTGCCTTATGGCCAATTAGTTTTGTGGCAAACATGTTTGTGGCAAAGCAGCTCATTGCAAAAATGCCTAGAACCGTTGTGCACAATAGCTCAATCTGATTTTGGAGAAACAAAGCATCTTACCAAAATATATATTACCCAATTAAACTCACTTTGCATGGGGGAAACTGAGGAAAAAGAGAGCGCCTACCCAAGGCAAGAGTGGGAAAGAACTGAGTCTCCCATTTAGGCATTAAACAGCACTTGATTGGTGAAATCAATTCATACGTATATCCATTGGCATTTATTTGCTAGTGTGTCAATTGGAGTTGATCGTGTCATCTAATTATCTCTAAAAAATGCTGTCCTAAGTTGACCTTGAGAAAGTCCATGTAGGAAAGCATTTTATTCATTATAGAGCTTTCCCCTGTCATCTACTACTATCCCACAGAAACACACACATACACACCCCAGCGGGCTCTGTATTCACTACGGGAAGCCTCTGTTCAAATACAGGGTCCCGCACTGTATTTCTCTCATGTCTAAACAGCATGCTTAAGTCTCTATGTGACGATACTGAATCCACGGGCCTTTTTCACAAGAAGTAACCCCATTCTCGGTTTGCCAGGACAATGCATTTCTGAGTGATAGTACTGACATCTGACTTGTGTTTCCTAAATCTTCCACCTCTCTCCTAATCCTAAAATGGTTCTATTGCACAAGATTCCAGAATATGAACCGAGGTGAGGGGCAAAGAGGATCCTGGAGGGTAAGTAAAAATAATTCTCAAATAACAAGTTAAGGACAGCCCATGCTCGAATGCCTGCAGGGACTCTGGAGCAGCTAAGGGAAAAGGGAGAGCGATGGCCCTGAACTCAGGGTGCCTGGCAGGCTGGGCAAGCTCAGGTGGCCTGCTGGCAGCCTTCAGGGGACGTGACACCCTGTCCTTGGAGCTGACAGCCAGGCTTGGCCAAGGTCACCAGCAGCACAGCTAGGGAACACCCATGACCCACTTCATGGCAACCTTCTGTGACTCCTGGCCAAGAGCCCATGGGAGGGTGGAGCAGAGGAGGGGGTGCTGGTTCAGCCAGGGTGGCCTCAGTGATCCCTCTGGTCCCGTGGCCCTTCTGCTTTGGGCTGCTCTCAAAGTTACCCAGATCAGGTGGTTCTAGGTAAATATGAGCCTGGTTTCACTTGTAACAGCCACAAATTCTAAACAGATGAACTATTTTAACATTCATTTAATCTTCCCCCTCCTATTTTTGCCTTTCTTTTACTTCTTTCAGTTTAATGTTTTCTTTAAAAAACATTAAGAAAACATACAAAGCAAAGCCACACATTATTCTTATACTTCAATCCTAGAGGTAACACTACAATGTACTGTGTATTGTTCCTGTTTGGTTTTTTTAAAAAACATCATCTATACAATTGTAACTGTACATGTACATGCTTTAAAAAAACAAAAATGGTCTCAGGTTACATACATGATGATCTGCAACTTTGTTTTTCTTCATTTAAGAATAGATCAAGATTATCCAGCAATGTCTTTACCTATAAATCTATCTCACTATTATTTCAGTTTAAACAATTTCTCAAGTACAGCTGAATAAGAGCCGATGTCTCTTTTGACCTGATGTAGAGAAGGCCAGGGTATTCCATCTGCCTCGCAGTGAACAGTTGCCCAGGTAAACGACTCCTTGTACAGCATAGCTTGTGCCAGAGCACATGGCACCCCTGCGGAACCTGAGTGAGACTATCACATTTTGGATCTTCTGAAAAATATTAATGCCTAGGCACCATCTCTATCGATTTAGCAAAATTTAGAGGAGGTCTTAGCCTCTACATGAAAACACTACACAGAAGATCCTGGTGCAGTTGGAGTGTAGAGTCACCCTCCTGAGATATGAAAATGCCTAATCCCACTGCATATTCAGCTTGGAAAACTCCAACCAAGCCTCTGGTGCTCATAGCCAGTAGGGCCTTCTGGCTGCACTGACCTTGAGGCCTGAGTTCTTGCGCATCCGGAGCCGGCCCATCCACATGTCTGTGAGCAACATCTGGCTGCACGTGTGCGCGATGAAGTCGCGGTGCTTGGCAGCCACCGCGAGCTGCAGGCATGTGGCGTTGCTCCAGTTCTTTAGCTCATATGTCAGCAGCTTCATGGCCAGTTGCTCATCCTGCTTGTAGGACTGGTCTAGGAGCTCCACGGCCAGCTGGCCAAAGTCCCTGAAAAAGAGAATGTGAAGGGCCATCTTTTAGCCATCTTGGAGTCTTAGATGATGAAAGTGGAGACCCACTGGCCAAGCCAAAAAAGGTGGGTTCTGAATGGCCTATGGTTCATTCATTCATCCAACCAACATCCATTAAACAGCTCTACGTGCCAGACACCGTGTTTAGGACTAAGGGCGTAAGTCAAACAAGGCATGACCCCTGCACTCCAGGCCCTCAATTCAAGGTGTATGGATGAGGATGGCAGACCAATAAATCAATGATCAGAGTGCAGTGTGTCTTCTTCAATGTGGCAGACCTCAGTTCAAATCTGAGCCTAGCCACAAAGTTGTCATCTTGGACAAGTTACTTAAATTCTACATCTCATTTCCTTTAGCTGTAAAATATGCCTAACAAGAGGATCTGTCTCTTGGGGCAGGGTTCTAGGTGTTTTTGCTGTAAGCATTTTTGTTGCACAACTAATTGGCTGTAAGGCAATTTCACCATAAAAGATAAAATAACGGTGGACAGTTTGGTTTACGTTCGACAAACTGAATTTATTTAAGCTAGTTGTCAATTTGGTTTCATTTCTCCATGGAGGAGGTTCTCACAGTTACTTCCATTTTTACATTATATAAATCTTAGCCCTCATAATGGTCTATACAATGATGAGTAGATGTGGTGGTCTTAAAATAGTGGATGTTATATTTAAACTTCAAGTGTATAACTTCAAGTGTATAGACTAAGTCTATTGTATAAAGTTAGGTCTATACAATGATGAGTAGATGTGGTGGTCTTAAAATAGTGGATGTTAAAAACTACGTTTAAAGCCAGATTGCACACTATACTAGAAAATGATAAACATATCAGTTTGTATATCATTCAGTGACCACAGTCATCCTCCCACCCAGCAGAACCAAATGTTCACCAAGCTATGGCAAATATGAAAGAAAAGTATATATAATACTATGAACAAAAGATTTCGAAGACAATGTATTTTCATTTTTTGCAACACAGTTTTTAAATTTTGTTAATAATTTTTCATGTTCCATGATGTCATTTTTCATTATTTTATCTCTTATGGCAAAATTGCTTTACAGCTGATTACCTGTGTGCTAAAAATCCTTGCAGCAAACATGCCTACAGTGAAAATACCAGACATGTGGGGGAGGTGGAGAGGATGAAATAAAATCTTCTATAATCTGTTTGTACCTCAATAGCTAGTGCTGTGCACCATAAACAGTGATTCTTTTTAAAAAAATATATTTTTATTGATTTCAGAGAGGAAGGGAGGGGGAGAGAGACATAGAAACATCAATCTTGAGAGAGACTCATTGATTGGCTGCCTCCTGCATGCCCCACACTGGGGATCGAGCCCAGAACTCCAGCATGTACCCCTACCAGGAATTGAACCCTGACTTCCTGGTTCATAGGTTGATGTTCAAATACTGAGCCATGCCAGCCGGGCAACAGTAATTCTTCATGTACACCCTCTCTGTGCACCATTGGGGTGATACTGCCTTGCCTTCAAGTTTTGGGAAGTTCAGACCTTCCATCCATTGTTTGGGGCCCACCTTCCCTTTTTGTCCCCTGATCACCCCATTTTCTGGGCTGGCCGACCTGGAGTTGTGGTTCAGCTCCTGGGAGATGTCATCGACCATGTCGTTCTCGGAAGCCTCATGAGCCATGGCCTTGCAGAGCTTGCAGGCCACCAGGGCCTTGGCCATGGCCTCCTCGCCGTGCTGCCAGAAGAACAAGGCCATTTTCTGCCGCTTCATCAGGACGGCCCACACCATCAGCTCGTGGAAAGGGAAAGGAAAGTGGTTGATCTCAGGGTCGTCCAAGTCAATGTCTACCTCTTCTTCACGTTTCTTGGTTGTCTTTCTTCCTCTCCTCAAAGGAACGTCATCCTGTAATTTTAGGGTGAAAAAAAAATAGAGGTAGAGTTAGAGATAAACCAATGAAATTCAGGCAACAGTTATTGTATATTTACTACTGGTCCAGGTTTGACAGATGCATAAATGAACTACTGGCACACCTCATTTGATTGTGTTTCACTTTATTGCTCTTCCCAGATGTTGCATTTTCTACACATTGAAGGCAAAAGATCACGACTTGCTTTATTGCGGTGGTCTGGAACCGAACCTGCAATATCTCTGAGGTATGCCTGTATCCTCTCCTAGCTCCAATCCTAAAAGAACGCTCAAGCTCATATATGTCTAATTTTAAAATGAGCTAGAAGAGCATGAGCACAGTCCTATGGGAACATTCATTGTTATACTTTAAATTAGAAAAAGTATGTTCAATGGGCCATTTTCTTTTTCTTTTCACTTTTGTCCTTTTCCCCCTCTGCAGGCAGGGTTATTTGTCATGCATGATGGACAGCACTACCCTTTTCTCTCAAAGGACAAGGACTTGCATTTGCATACAGCAATAACCACATTAACAAAAGACGGGAGGAAGGTAACCTCTCCAGTTTCTGCATACCTCATTAGGTGCATTTGTGAAGTCTTTTTGGCCTTTGGATTTGTTGGCCATTTGTAAACACCCATGAATAGATTTTGCTTACTGGAATATATATGCTCCCTTGGTTTTCAAGTTAGTATTTCAAATAGGACTTATTTCCTTGTTTGCAATGCTAATTAATATAACCTCCATGGTGAGATTTTCAAAGCTACTGTGACCTGTCCCCTCACCACTGGGAAAAATGTCACTTCCTCATTGCAGAATTACGTACTAATCCTTACCACTGAACTGAACTTATGTATATATTTCAAATGTGTAACAAAGAGATTAAATAATTGACACTAATAATTTGAGCAAACACTTACCTCCATTCCCAATAGTTTCAAGGCTTTGGGCTGTTAAAAAATTAATGCACAATGTTAGATATTTCTTTACAGATGTAAGAAAAGAATCCTACTTTATCTCAAACAGGTAATGAAACAATTCCATTTACCATATAGCATCTATCTATTTCAATAAATAAAACATTACAAAGGGAACCTATTTATAGAAATTCTTAGAGAATTAGGGATTTAATGAGTTTGGGTGAATCACAGAAAATTAGGAAACTGACAGGCATAACGTGATTGCCTTTTGTGGACCAAAATTTCTTCCATCTTCCTAAAACTGTCCTGCTCGTCATCTCCATGACTTCAAGCACTTATGTGTATGATGAAACATTCAATCAAAGCAGGTGTTTCTCAAACCACTGAATGACCTCTATTCCTGGAAGACTTGAGATATTATTCATAAATATATGTGTAGATGCTTCATGCTGGCCATCTCTCTATGCTGCTGTCCGGTAGATCAAGGGTGAGTGGGGCCAGAGGGGCATGTGTCGATGGCACTTAATGGCATGGAAAGTATCAGCACAAACAGAAGCATCATTGCTCATGCTGGGAATGTGCAGAACAGGCACAGACCGAGACGGACAGAGAAGGCAACTCGGCAAAGTATAGAACTTGATTTATATTTAACAAGGGGAGATACAAAATTACATTTCAGGGGTCAGGAATTCCAATTCCACGTTGCAAGTATCACGGAAGGGTCGGGTACCAACTTGAAAGTTCTTTAAGTAAAGAGTAAGGTTATAGCACTTATGGTTCCTCCAAATTTTATTTGACCATTCAAGTCGGAATAGCTTGAACCTTGTCTCTCCCCCTTTCTTTCTTTTAGCTTTTATAATGGCCACCAGTTTAAAATTTATGATTTTTAAAAATTAATACTTTTTGGTGTTTTCAAAGGTCTCTTCCAGCATCACAAAATACTAGAATAATCAGAAGATAAGGTTTGGTAAAAATAAAAAATTATGCCTGCCACCAGCTATAGCAGCAGTTCTCAAAATGTTGTCCTAGGACCATGTGACCCTTTTGGGGGTGGAGGTCTTTCCTGAGACCCTTCCAGGGGCCTGTGAAGTCAAAGCTATTTTCATAATAACACTAAGATGTGTTAATATTTGCACTGATGATACAAAAGCAACGGTCGGTAAAATTGCTGGGTACCTTGGCAAGAATGAAGGCAGTGGTACCAGGCTTTACTAGTTGTCATTAGAGTTCACTGTTATACATTTGAAGATTTAACCAAAACAAAACAAAACAGTTGCACTTAATAATGTGCTTGATGAGTCCTGGCTGGTGTGGCTCATTGGACAGAGATGAGGCCTGTGCACTGAAGGGTCGCCAGTTTGATTTTTCAGTGGGTTACAGTGAGTGTTTGGGAGGCAACCAATTGATGTGTCTCTCTCACATTGATGTTTCTCTCTCTCTCTTTCTCCCTCCCTTCCACTTTCTCTAAAAATCAATGGAACAAAACAACAACAAAAGAATGTGCTTGATGAGGCCTAAAACATTATTACGTGTATTCAATTTCTACTCTTGCTGGTAAAAAATGTCTTTTTACTATTCTGAGGGGTGAAATGGGAAGTCGCATAAAGCACTGCTGCTACATACTGAACTAGGATGGGTGTCCTGAGGGAGAACACTCATGGGGTTGTTTGGGCTGAATTATGGCCACTTTGTGTCATGAACTATCTGTGTGAAGAAATGACTGGTAGACAATTAGGGTTTCTTAGACCTGGATGGCAGACGTTTTGGAAATGAACGAAGTAGGACTGTCATTTCAAGGAAGACAACTCTCAATATTGGTTGTCAGTGACAAAATTCAAACTTTCAAGCAGATAATAGAATCTTGGAAAACCCACCCCTTGACCTTGACAGTTTTTCAGTAAAGGAATGCAAGTTTTTGCAATTGTATAATAAACTGTGTCAACAGTTAGAAGATCAGAATATAACTCAACAAACCAATATTTTACAATGACCAATCTATGATGTTAAAAGATCCATACAAACTGCAGTTTGGATTTTAATAGGAAAAGTTCACTGACATGGTTTCAGATTTCATGTTGCAAACGAATCTTCAAGAAATTGCCACTTGAATTTTGATGAAATATCAAAAAAGAATAGCTATAATTATCACTAAAGATTACTTCTTCCTTTGTTTGAAACATTTGTCATATTTGTCACATATTTGTGTGAGGGCAGATTTTCTTCATATATTTTAACCAAAACAATGTCTTGTAACAGACGACTACAGAAGTAGATATGAGAATCTAACTACCTTCTGTTAAGTCAAACATTACAGAATTTTGCAAAAAATGTAAAACTATGCTACTCATCACTGATTTTTGTTTTGAAAACATAGTTGTTTTTCATAAACATGCTCTCTATGTTAATATGTAATGAATGGACTTATGGTCATCTTAAGATGAATTAATAAATAATTATTTTTTAATGTTTCAACTTTAATTTCCAGCATGATAAATATTGATAGAACCCAACATAGATAAAAAAGCTTTTGGGAGTCCTCAGTAGTTTTTAAGGGTATAAAAAGATCCCTTTAGACCAAAAACCTTGAAAATTGCTGCAGTAGATAATAAGATTCATTTGAATTTCATTGCTGTTCTCTGATCATTAAGGCTCACTCTCAGTGTGTTTCTGATTTGAATTGGACCTAGGGAAAGAATACCCCCTCCATCCCCCCGCCCACCCCTGCCTTTATAAAAACAGATTTGATGGTGGAGGGAAGAAGAGGTGGGGCAATTGCCTTCTCATCTCATTACCCACTAAGAGAGAAGGAAGCCACACCCTGAATCGGTAGCACCCTAGTCCACCCAGGAGTCCAGGAACCCGAATTTGCCTGCAAGCCTCACCCTCTTGGGGCCGAAGAGATTGTGGTAGAGCGTCCGGAAGCGCTTGCGCGTGTAGTTGCAGCGATAAGCTCCGCCCATCAGGTATTCTATCACCAGGCCGATGTCGATCAGGCTGATTCTGTAGTCAGGCGGCAGGTTCCCCTGTTAGGGAAGAATGAAAAACAAACAGAGCCAAAGGACAGCGTGATTTACCAGGGATTCGATCCCATGTGTTCTGTAACTATTTTAGAGTAAAAAAAAATTAATTAAAAAAGAAACATATGAATGAATTATTATGCTGGTTAATTAATTCACCTTAAAATAGATCCAACCGAAACCTGGATATTCTCGCTTGGAAAGAAGACATACGTTAAATAAGAAGATGCAGTAATCGTCGGCAATAACAGAAAATCAAAATATTTATTCGAGTCTTCAGCTGAGGAGAAAAACACACCAGCGTAGCAGAAAGAAACACAAGGCTAGACATGGCAAATGCTATGGCTCCCAGACACTAGGAACTACGTTCCCCAGCTGTCCCCAGGCCCCTGGCTGCTCTGCCTCAGACCTAGGCCTGTTACCACCCTTTGCTGATCATCTATTTCTTCACACTCACTAAATGAAGACTCCTTCCAGAGGGGATTGGTATTGCCAGGGCTTGCATCAGGTGGGGCATGCTTAGAGCTCAGATAGCCTTTAATACCAAACTTCTGTTTAACAATGAACACTTGGCTTCTTTCCATACAAGGAGATCAGGATGGCTGTCAGATGAAGTCATTTATGAATGTCCCTTGTGTTGAAAGAGAAAGCAGGGAGAAAGAGCCTTATAATATTCATTGTTTTATTTATCGTTGTATTCCTAGTGCCTTTTATAGTGCCGGATGTGTGGTTGGCATTCGAAATGCTTTTTATTGAAAATATGAATGAGTAAAATAGTGAAATTAACTGATGTGGTGGGATCAATCTCTCTGGGTGTGTGTGTGTGTGTGTGTGTGTGTGTGTGTGTGTGTGTGTGTGTTTTGCATTATGTTCTCAGTAAGAGAACTAACTAGCCACAGTGTGTGAGTCACCCCTGTTTGGGAAAGTCTCGGTTTACTGCAGAAATCTGTCTTGAAATATGCATATTGGTGTGTCTGTATGGGCAGGAATGAATGGATAGCAATTGATGCACCAGCCCAAGTGTGTGAATCCAAGTGCTGCTCTTTCAACCTCCTTGCTGCTTGTGGCCTTAGTTCTCAGCCCTGCCCACTGTATTCTACCTCTCCCTGAGCTGGGGATACAAGGCAGGCTCGGGGACCTAATCTGAAATGGCTGAGCGAAGTGGGACTGTGTGAAGGGCATTTGAGATGAGATGGCAGCACTTTAAGGCACACAGCCCCTCCCATCCCTGACCTGGGCTCATCAGGATCCATGTCTTTTGCTGAATTGTCCCTTCACAGAAATGGTCTCTCACTCCTCCCCCACTTTCTCAGAATTTCGGGATCTCTTTTGTGTGAAGATTATCTCATCAATCTAAATTGTCAAATTAAGCTATCCTCTGGCTGCTAAGAAAGACCAATTGTCTGGCTTCCTTATGCAAAGCATGGTGAAAATATAACAAAGGGAACATAGACAAGGTTTTATTTGAAGATCATAACTTCTCAGGTATTGCCCTTTCCATAAACATTAAGCTGATTTAAAATATATTACCCATGCAACGATTTTTCTCCGTTATTTTGGGATAGGTTAACAAGGCTGCAGTTTCTGTAAGGCCTGGCTCTACCAGATTGTTAAGCACCTCTGTTATTTCAAAGGTAGAAGAGCCCCAGAGCCTGGCCACACCCAAGTCAGCCTCCTCTCCATGCCTTTGGCTCCATGAAGGGTGCCCTCCAGAGGAAGCCCACCCTGTCTGTTATTTGCTTGGCACTGTGAGGTAGGCAGGGTAAGGGACACTGGCTGGGACTCAACTGCCCTGGGCTTCTGTCTATAGGACAAACCAGCCACTTGCCCTCAACGCCCCAGTTTTCTCACTGAAAAGAGTTGAACTTCCTGGCCTCTACGGTCTGTAATGTACCAGGTTTTGAAAAAATCCCCAGAGGATCTATTATGATGCTATTGAAAGGCAGCTATAGCAAGTCTAGGAACTTGTGCTTATTTTCAACCTTGTAACAATTTTCTAAATTTAAAACGTGGGTAATATCGAGTCTAACACCTATATATTTTCATTTGAGAAATCCATATGGAAGCATTAGTTTGAATTCTAAGAACAAGAATCGATATTGTCTGACGACCAATATTGAATGGCAATATTTACACATTGTATGCGGGAAACGTATTTATACGTTTTACAAGAATCGATATTGTCTGAAGACCAATATTGAATGGCAATATTTATACATGTGATGTGTCTGTAAGAGTGGGAGTTGTCAGGAAGAATAGTTATAGTAGTAAAATTCTAAATAAATAAAATTTAAGAGGGGCAAAAAAACATTTTTTTTTTTTGTAAATGACTTCATTCATAAAGGGCTTATAGGTTTATAGACTACCAAAGAAGGTGCCATAATCTTCTTTTCTTTAGAAACTTCTCATATAAAGCTTGATTATTTTAGAGTGATGGATGGTCTGGTCTGAAGCAGGGGAAAGGATTCAGAGTATCCTAGGTTCTCCCCAGCTTTTAGTGAAGGCCAGAAAGAAAACGGGCCTGCTTTCTGTTTGACCACAAGGCGGCGATGTTCACCTCACCCAAACCAATGCGGGCTCCTTCCTCCTCAGCATTTGCCTGCCCGCTCTGTTTTGTGTAATAACTGATGTAAATGAACACAGAGCAGATTGGAGGATTTGGGGATGAGGAGAGAGTCAGATGCTTTTGTTGAAGTGATATCTGGAGGAGGGAAAGCTTACTTTACCAAGCAATGCGTTTGAACTCAGTCTACAAGACTGCAGCTGTTTCTTTCCAGAGGCTTAAGGAAGCAGAGAAATTAAGGGAAATTACTTTCACAATTTTTACTGGGAAGAGAGGAAACCTTTTGGGGAAGAAGAAATAGATTTAATAAAATGAGTAAAACTGCCATAACTGTGTCCTCCTGGGTGAACGCTGAAGGGGATGGCAGCATTGGTGCCTGTCTGGGCTGATGGCCTTGGGTACCTGTGACTGCAGGGGTAACATGTGCAGAGAACAGCAGCAAGATGACCCCACCGTGGAAATAGCACTGGGCTGGACTGTGGGCGTGGCTAGATCACACCCTTTCTCTGTATCTCAGTTTACACGTTGAAACCATGCAGTTTGGACCCAGTTACTTTTAAAGTCTTGTCTGTTTCTCAAGGTCTGACTACCAGCTGGCAGGCTGCTCTTACTTCTATGCTGCCAGGTCACTGGACAAAGACTCTTATCCCAGCTTCCAGGTTGATGTAGTTTCCACGAATCCCCTGAGGTTTGGTTAGTGGAGCTGGGGGCTTAGAGACAAGGGGTGGTAAAGGGGCAGACAGGGGTGGGGTTGTGCTCTTCATATCCACCTCCTCTGGACAAAAGCAGAGAAAGTGCACGGCACCTCACATGCCACAGGTAATGTCCAAAAACCTTCTGGAGGAGTCTTCCTTTGCTGGGGTCCTTTTCAGGTAGGAGGTCAACAACGACACTGGTGTGACACTCCTCCTTCTGCCTGCTGTTTCTGGTATTTACCCTCCCCTTTTTGGCAATGACTTTGGTAACTGGTAAAGCCTGAACACTTACCCCCATTTCATGGGAAGCCACGTGATTTAAGTAACCTGACCCATAGAATGAAACAGAGAAGCTTGGGTCTGCGGATAGGTACAACGCGATAACTTGAAAACGTCCTCTCCCTTTTTCGTGCTATGAGCTACTACTACTCAGGAGCTGAGTTTTAACCCATGCCATCCTGAAGGACAGCTGTTAATTCAAAGAATAGTTTACATTCACATAGATCTGCTCTCCTAAATGCACTCTAGTTTTCAGATGTCAGCTTATGACATCACAACACATTTCTACTGTTTAGGAAACACCTTTTTTGCTTTTCTTGAAACTTGGACTGTTTCCTTCTGATGCATGGAAGGTGTTAATGATAGCTGGTTGTCAGGTTTACCAAGGGAGAATGGGGAAAAGACTATTCCGGTGAAAGTGTATGGAAAAAGAGGGCATTCCCCCAATGTTTGGCATGGTAATAGACTGGGCAACTAATCTCATAAAAAGTAAGAATGCTTTTGTAAATTTGTGTGAATTTAGATGGGATTATAAAAAGTCCTTTCTTTACCCAAATTGTGTCTGAAAAACTTTTTTTTCTTAATTCTGTAAAGTTCTGAGTCTTGATTCCCATGTGAATTAATTTAACTATACTAATTTCACACTACTTCTATATAAACAAATATCATACTCTTTTGGTGGGGAGGGATAGTAGAGGTATTCTGAAGTATTAGCACATTTAATTAAGAAAGAAAAACTACTACTTTAAAACATAGAGGCACAAAATGAGCAGGCAAATAGCTACTAAAATGACAAGTTAGAATTCACGAAAAAGCAGACAGACTGGGCCACTCTGGTTTAATAAGAGAGCATTGGTGCATCCAATGGATTTATGCATGAAAACAGTCCAGGGAACTGGGTTGACTTAAATAATTTTAAATTTCTGATAGATGCTGAATAGCAACTCTTCATCTCATTGCTCCTAGATTGTTCCCTTGGTATAAATAATTTGAAATTTGAAACTAGCATGGGAGCAATTCTCCACATTCAGTTCTGTTGATTTCAAAGGTTAGTTGGACTTGCAGGTGTCATGCTGGTTAACTTATGATGGTCTGATAATTCCTAAATGCATTCCCCGGGTTTGTCAGAGTTACTTACATTTAGTTTACAGACATGTTATCAAACACGATGTTTAAGGTCCAGAGCGGTGTTCATACTTATGAACAGCATTTTGTATCAGGGTTTATCACTTACTAATTTTTTTAACCACAGATTAAATCAATTAATATATACACAAAGTCCTATAATCATAAAGCACAAAGTACATACTAATTATTATGGTCTTTAATTTTGACAATTGCTTAAACTGTCCAAGATTTCTTAGCATTTTAAACCTTGTTTTTTGAGAATCTTACTGGCCTAAACTGCTAGAAGTCTTCTGGAACCATCTGAGGAAAATGTGAACCACCTGAGGAAAATATTAATTTCTCCATCATTTAATTCTTAAAAATACACAAACGCCCTGGCTGGTGTGGCTCGGTTGGCTGGGTGTTGTCCTGTGCACCAAAAGGTTACCGGTTCGATTCCTGGTCAGGGCACATGCCTGGTAGGGGGCGTGCAGGAGGCAGCCAATCAATGTTTCACTCTCACGTCAATGTTCTTCTCTCTCTCCTCCCTTGCTCTCTCTAAAAAAATAAAACAAACAAACAAACAAACCCCCAGCATTTTCAGTCCCCTTCTTCCCTGTAACATAAAATGGAGACACTTCCAGCTCCTTCGGCTCCATTGTTATTCTTTCCTGCTTTCCAATAGTCAGATGCTCATCTTTATCACAGAAATAAGTGAAGGCTGCATTTCCTGCTCCTATTTCTTCCCAAAAGAAGAAGCTAAGCATAGACTTTCCGTTTCTTCCCACCTATTGGCAATCTCTAGTCCCTGGTAAAAAGATAAATTGTTCCTAAGCCAGTACTCTCCTGGGTGGTATGTTATCATTTTTTTCCAGTTACTAAGTTAGTAAGTAAATGAATTTTTAGGTAACTATATCCTTGGGCTTTCTCTTGTGCATCTTTAGCTAAGAAGTTTAAAAGAATCCTACCTTAAAAATACTGTACATGCCTTTTAATACAAGTGATGTAACGCAAGAGGCAGCTACTGGGATTTCAGAAAAGAAACAATGATATTGCAAAGCAGAGTCCAGCAAGGCAGAAAACCTAATAGGAGGGATTTTGATTATTTGTACTCAGTAAGATCTAACTACAAAATCCTTTTGAAAATCATGCGGGACATTGAGAACCTGCATGATGGAAGTGGACTTTGTTTGAAGGTTTGGATTGGCCGATGGCTGGCACTGAGGCACAAAGGCACAGTTGTCCCCTCAGAGAGCCTCACAATACCTTCAGTGACACCGGGCAGCTTAAGGTGAGGGGATAATATCTTGTTATTTTAGAAAAATCTCAAGACATTTTATTGAATACGAGCAACAAATATCTTGGCAAAGAATACACAATCTCCTGAGATATTCCCCTCTTTTAGTTTCTAGGCAATTTTCAGCCAGAATAATTTAAAAGAAATTGGAAGACTGAGGAAAAGAGAAATAGGCTTGTTGAGGGCAGGTACGCTATGGCTTGAAGTGGGGTGGACCAAGGGAAGATGCGATCGTGGGAAAATGCTTGTCGGGTTGGGTGTACAGGCTGCACAGCATCTGTTTCCCTTGCTTTGAAAGAACAACAGGCTTCACTCACTCACATGGATCGGAAAGGTTCACCTGGTTAATGGGAACATTATAAGCAGACCCAGGGCCTTTGCTTGACCTTTTGAAGGAAAATGAAAAAGTGCCTACAGGACACCTAAGGGTCAGTTCTAGCCATCAAATGCCTATGACATGAAGGAACTGGAGTCTATCCTTGACCTTACTTTGTAACTTGCTCTGAGTATGCCTTATGGACTTTGGTGAAGAACTGCTACAAATTGATAGAGGGGTGTACGTGTATGTATGTGTTTGTGTGTGTGTATGTGTATGGGGGGCGGGAGTGCCACCATCTATTTTGTTCATTACAGTTAAAGCATCACTTCCTGGGAATGCTGTCAAAGGCTCAGACCAAAGCTATCCCTGAAAGAGATTGTATGGGGCCAAAGAATAAGTTCTCAGGTAAGTTTAAAAATAACCTCCTTGTGTCTCACTCCTCTCATCTATACATGGGACTATTGCTATATAATAACAAAATAATAGTAAAAGTTCTACTCCACAGAATTGTTGTCAAGATGAAATGAGATAAGGTGCCTAGAAAGCGTAGATTGGTGTCACACACCTAGCCATCACTAATATCAGATATTATTTTATTATTAATCAAAGTTTCCGAGTTCTAATTCTAGTTCTTCACTGATCACTTAATCAGCTCTTTGCATTTCAGCCTCCTCATCTGTAAAATAGGGATAAATCTATTTGATCTAAACCTACTGGATTTTTTTCCTCATCAAAATCTTAGATGATGAATGTGAAAAACTATACTGGAAAAAATAAAGTGTTAGAAGAAAGGTATACATATATATGTTTTAGTCTCTGTGGCTCTGAGCCTTGGTATTATTCTACACCCTGCATAATGCTAGATGTGACAGTGATATATTGCATCAGGAGCTAGTACATGAAGATACCTCTTATAACAGGTTGGACAGCATGGAAACAAACTCCCCAAACGGAGAGGGGCATATGGAAAAATACAGGTAATGGCATAAATCCACCTGGCATGGGGAAAAAGCCTGGAATTCTACTATCCAAAGCACTATATTCAACAAAAGCGTCTAAAACCACGGAGATCGAAGATAAACCGCAGCTGCATCGTAAGCAGAGATGTCAGAGTTAAAAGACACACACACACACACACACACACACACACACACACACACACACACACACACACTCTGTGCCCTGAAATGAGGGGCGTCTGGCAGGGACAGGAGTGCTCTGGCGGCTCATGCAATGCAAAACAGAGGTGCTTTCTAATCACAGGAAGCAGTCAAGACAGGGCCTCTGACCTGCAGTCGAGAGGGTTCTTACCTTTTTGACATCCCTGACCAAGTGGTACAATGTGTTTGAGGGCCCATGTCTCTGAAAACAATAAAGAAGAATCAAATGGTTTTGCTAGTCGGGCTCTTCCTGGCGAGGCAAGGAGGATCTGGAAGGAAGGGGCTGGCTGGCAAGGGACAGTCAATCAGATGAACCTTGTTGTAGTTGCTCAGTTGTACCTGTCTTTCCTAAAGAAACACACTGGCAGATTTTTGACTTGTGGTTCCTCAAGGAAAAGCATCTGAGGCTCTAGGTTCAAACTCTATAAAGGAAGCCATCACCGCCGTGGACAGCTAAACCAAGACACCACTTAAGGGGCTAGTTTTGCATCAGGGGGAGGCAAAGGGGCCAGTTTCCCGCGCCGGAAATACACTTCGGCACACTGCCAATCACATCTTGTTTGTTGCCCACATTGAATGAGAAATTGTGTAAGGGGTTGGTAAACTTCTTTAGTAAATAGCCAGGTGGTCAATATTTTAGACTATGTGGGGTATAGAGTCTTCATGGCAGCTGTTCAATGCTGCTGTTGGTGCGGAAGCAGCCAGAGATGATACCTAAACAAAGGACCTTGCCTATGTTTCAGCAAAACTTGATTTGTGGACACAAAAAGAGAGAAAATTTCATATAATTTGAATGTCACAAAATATTCTTCTTTTGATTTTTTTCAAACAATGAAAATGTGAAAAAACCCTTCTCAGCTCCCAGGCCATACAAAAATAGGCAGCAAGCTGGATTTGGCTGTTGGGTGGTAGTTTGCTAAAATCTGGTCTAAAGAAAAGGCCACAGGAAGTCTGGGAAAGAGAGGCCTGGGGAAAAGCTGTATGTTTGCTTAAGGCAGGGGTGGGGAATGTCGGCCTGTGGGCTGGGGGCTGTATGAGGCCCCGGAATCACTTGGTCTGGCCTGCCACGGCAACCGCAGGTGGACTCGAAACTCAATAAATCTAGGAGTCTTTTCCTGGTGACATAAATTTATATTAAGTGAATTAGATTAAGCAAACGATGTTATAAATATCCAAATGGCCCCTGGCAGGAAAAAGGTTTCCCACCTCTGGCTTAAGGAAGAATAAAATGAAATGGTTTGCCACTCCATTGTCTTTCAGGAATAGGCATGCTGGATAAAATATAGGATGACTAGTTAAATTTGAATTCCAGATAGACAGTGAATGATTTCTAATATAAGTATGCCCCATGCAGTATTTGGGACACAATTCTACTAAAAATTATTTGTTGTTTGTCTGAAATTTAAATTCACCTGGGCATCCTGTATTATTATTTGCTAAATCTGGTGACCCCATGAAAATATCTCAGACAGTGGTGGCACACCCTTAAGCATGGCTGAAACACGTTCAAGGATTGAGATCATCCCCCTCTACGGCCTCAGTGACCTACTTGCCCACTCAAGCAGACATGCTCATCAGAGCTTTTTCCACTGAGGGATGCAGGTCGATAGGGATTAAACATGCAGACTGTGGAGTCAGAATGCCTGGCTCCCCAGCTGTGACCGCAGGCAGCTGCCTCACTGTGACTCAGTAGTACCATCTCTAAAATGAGGATAACATTTTGTAAAATTTACCTATGAAGCCACCTGGTCCTGGGCTTTTCTTTGTTGGGAGGTTTTTGATTACGAATTCAATCTCCTTACTTGTTATTAATCTCTTCACATTTTAAAGTTCTTTATCATTCAGACTTGGTTGATTGCATATTTCTACATGTGTCCATTTCCTCTATGGCTAATCGTTGATCTTTTTTGTAGGGATGAAAGGTTATGTTGCCATCTTGGTTTATTATTCTTACGGAAAGTCTCAGTATGCTGAACAACCACAACAACAAAAAATCTACAGGAGAAAAAGAAACCTGGAAACACTCTACTAAACTCATTTCTATGTCCATCAGTGGGAGTAAGATAGAGCCAGAATGGCACCATCTAACACCTAAAACTGGCTGGGAATAGGTCAATAATTTTAATCTCATTAGTACTGTGGGTGGTGAAATAGAGAAGTGCTGTGACAAATGAAGGGAAGAATAATCTCTAAGAAGCTTTAGATCAGTACTAGCTTCTTTCTTCACCTAGGAGTTTTGTGACCTTGAATAACTCAATTCACTTTTTGGCCTCTGTTTTCTCATCTGTAAAATGGGGCAGTGCAATTTCTAACATTTTAAACATCACTGGATTTTAGTGAGTAGGAGCTCAGAGCCAATGTACTTAATTCACTGAATACTCTCAAAAGCTTCATAAATAGTAGTTTTTCTTATGATTGGTATCCCTAGTGAATGAGTTAAAAAATCATTATGAAACAATGACAAATTTTTGGGGGTAACCCCAAGCAAGAGGTTTTTATATTTTATTCATAGCTCTGAGGATAACAAGATGGTGCAGGATAATTAATTTGCCTTCTTTGATGCTTGGAGTGAAATCAATCGTTCTCTGCTGATTGCCTCAAACACCTCTGGTTTACAAACAAACTGTGTTCTAATTTTGTCCTAATTTTGATGTCCTGGTGATTTGATGTAAGAATCTGAGAATGTTACCTTTTGGTGATCACATAACTTTCTGCCTTAGATGCTTACAACTGAGCAGTTAAAACAAGTGGAATCTTGGTGACTCGGTGTTGCTTGACTACACCGGTGTGAGGGGGCTTTTGTGAAGAATGATCCATGCATTTGGAGGGCAGGGAGGAGACTCAGGCATGTAGGGGAGCAGGAGAAGGTAAAACAAAAAACGTAGAGAAAGTAAAAAGCCTCAGCTTGGTCCTACCGTATTGTACAATTCCTCTAGTCTGGAGATGGTGAGAAAACGGTGCATGCTTACTCCATTCTCTATGAGTAATTTCACAAAATCCACTCTGTCCAGAACTAGGGCATCCAACATGGCTTGTTCCAAAGACCCCACCTGCAAATCAAGTCACTGTGTTAGCCTGCCCCAGGCTCTGGAGATGCAGCTCTTTAGCATTCACCTGGACAGTTTAGACATGGATGCCTCTGACATCTGGTAAACCTTCAGCACACCCAAGAGCATGCTAGCAAGACTGCTTCCAACTCTGCTTTTGGGACAGCGATAATCTCTCCTGTGTTTTGGGTCTTATCTTTGAAAATAGAATTCAAGGATTTCTAGTTGCTAAAGCTATAATCTCCTTGAATCTCAAAATCGGCCTCTCTCTTTTTCACTCTCTCTCCTGAGAAGGTACAAGGGTTTACAAGGCTTTTCCTCCCCTAACTCTCTGACCAAACTTCTGCAGCACCAGTGAAGTGCTAAAGTGGGTACCTTGCTGTCTTTGTTTTCATCTTTCTTAGGCTCTGAATTAGACCCTAGCTGGCTTGACAAGAGGGACCCCTGTAAGCAGACTAGAAAGTAGGTTGTTCTATTTTTTTAGTTAAGTGATATCACTTTGCCTTTATCTCACCCATTTCCACAGAGAGACACAACTGTTTAGGTCCTTTGGCTTGTTTACTAAGGTTTTATTTAATTCCTCTTACAAAAATTTCTGTGTCCAGACTCCTTGACAAATTTTTCCATAGCAGCAATGCCCTCATGGCACTAAATGAAGACAGAGACTCCATCCTAGGCAGACGCTCTGGGGAAAGGAAGGGTTAAAAAAGACCCGTACACTCATTCCAGGCACAGAAGTATGCTGGTTACCTCCTGGGGACACATGCATACATCACCCAATGGGCAATTTTCCAAGTTTTTATTTTTGGTAGAGTCAATTGAGGGCAACAAACCAGGAACAGTTATATAAAGCATTGGTTCCCTCTGTGCTGTGCTTGGGAATAGGGAGGACCGGTGCTCAGCCACCAGGACCAGATGGCACTGGCATGGGGAAGCCTGCTAATTCTGCATCCTGAGGTGCGACCCAGCCATACACCAGCACAGGTTGCCGCTACCTGGAAGCAGCAACCTCAAAGGAAACCAGAAACAAATTGCTAACTACAACTGCTAATTCCCTCCTGTATTTTAATTGATGCAATTTTTTAGACATTTAAAAGAAATAGCACCATTTGCTGCTGAAAGTTGCTATCAAAGGCGCTCAGAGAGATGGGAGATGTTGGGAGCGTTTTGAGTTGTGCTTAGTCACATGTTCCACCAGGTGGCAGTGATTTCCTAACTCATTTACATCCTAAAGAAAAGGCAGCAGTTTCCCCAGCTGCTCTCAGAAGCTCCTTAAATAAACACCCTTGCCCAAGCAAGCGGAGGGCTTTCCAGGGGTGACAACATATATACTCTACCGGCCACTGTTGCCCATAAATAAAGATCTGGCTGCGAGCGATGTCGACTCGGTTCCAGGCTAAGGCCAAGCTCAGTTGGTCCGGGGCAGAGGCATTGGCTCCTGTAGACAAGAGGAAAGAGGGGGAGAGAGAAAACAATGATGAGCTTATTATACCAAGACGACCCACTCCCTTACTCTCCCATCAATACCCCTCTTCTGAAAAGCGGACTCAGTTGTACAGCAGGGTTTCTCCAAACTCGGCACTATTGACATTTTATTGTGAGGGCTATCCTGTAATTGTGGAATATTTAGCAGCATCTTTGGACTCAACCCATTAGATGCCAATCGCACCTCTTTTTAAAGTCACTACCATCAAAAATGTCTCTATACATTGCTAAATTCCCCCAGGAGTGAAGGGACACAAATCAGTCATTAAGAACTACTGCTTGACAATCTCTTTTTTAAAAAGTTAGTGTGGTTGGTATACAATTTTATATTAGCTTAGGTGTACAATATAGTAATGTGACATTTTTATAGCTTACAATGTGATGACCCCACGAATTTTAGTAATCATCTGTCACTGTACAAACTTATGACAATATTATTGACTATATTATCTTGTATATTTTTCACACTTCTTCCCCCATTGGTCTCTGTTTCTATTTTTTGTTTGTTTTGTTCCACTTGTAAGTGAAAACATATGGTATTTGTCTTTTTCTGTCTGACTGATTTCACTTAGCATAATACACTCTATGCCCGTCCATGTTGTCATAAATGACAAGATTTCATTCTTTTTTATTGCTGCATAATATGTTATTGTATATATGTACCACATCTTCTTTATCCATTCATCTATGGATGGACACCTAGGTTGCATCCATATCTTAGCTGTTGTAAGTAATGCTGCAATGAACATAGGGGTGCATATATCTTTTTGAATTAGTGTTATGTTTTCTTTGGATAAATACTCAGAAGTGGAATTGCTATGTTGTGTGGTAAATCTCTTTAGTTTTTTGAGAAATCTTCTCTCCTCTCCTTTCATCCTTTCCACAGTGGCTGCACCAGTTTACATTCCTTTACTCCACATCCTCACCAACACCTGTTATTTGTTTACTTTTTTAAATAATAGCCATTCTCAAGTGGAATTTCTGATTCTGGTGTCCACATATGTTGGGTTCAGTATAAACCACATACTTGTAGTAAGTTGATTAGTGTTTAAAAATTATGAATATTTATTCAGTTTACACAGGGATTTTTTTCCATAAAAATATATTATTTCCTCAGATAACAACAGGGACTGCAAACTCATACCAGGGTCACCAGCATAAACAAATGATAAATAGCAACATATCAAAATGTATTGCCAATTGTTATACTATTGTTATTGTTATAGTATTATTTCTGACTTGTAATGGAAAATAACTCCTTTATGTTCCTCACATTCCCATTTTTGTTTTTATTTCAATTCTGTTAGATCCTAGTACCAATGCTCACAATTAGAGATTTTGCCAGAGTGTGCTCAAGAATCTCTTGGTCAGTAGGTGGAATTCTTCTCTAGTAGGTTTTTTTTTTTTTTTTTTTTAAGAGTTACTTATAGGGACAGTTCTAGAATGTTTTAAGCTGTTTTTGAAAATAGTCATTATGGTTGAGTGACAATGGCTCAATATAAAATCTGTTGCTCTGTTGCTCTATTGTCTCCCCACATTGACTATTACTGTAAGTAGGTCTCAGGCCAGCTTGATTTTCCAACTCATGCTTATTTTGCCTGGTGGCTCAAAATATTCTTTCTTTTCTTTTTCTTTTTCAAGTTAAGTAACTTTACTAGTATATAGCTGATATATCTGGGTGTTGAAGATTCAAATAAGTTTTTCCAGCATAACGTGGCTTTTTCAATATCTAGATGAAAGTTTAAAATATTTTTAAATAAAAAATTTCTTAAATTATATTTTTAAATTATGTAATTATATTTTTAAAATATCTGTTCTGATGCATTATTTTGTTTTTATTTCTTGGAGATACCAATTATGCTTATGTTGGATCTCTATTTTTTGACTTTTATAAATATAATTTCTCTTTCATACCAATTAACTCTTTTTTTCCAATTACCTCTTCATTTTCATTTTATTTCATTCTTATTCAATTTCCCCATTTCTATCCTTTGTGTCCTGCCCTGGTTTTTACAATGTGTATTTTATCTTGCACTATTCCTGATTTCTTCTGCAATTCTCTGATGATTTTATTTTGTTTTCCCAGTACTTCATTCCTGAGTGCTACTCACATTTTATCTCCTCTTGCTGCCTCACCTACTCTGAGTACTTCATTGATATTTAAAATGTTTAAATTTGGGGGGCGAGAAGGGGTCAATGGAAGAAAAAAGGGGACATATGTAATATTTTCAACAATAAAGATTTTAAAAAATAAAATGTTTAAATTTAATAATAAAATATTTATTCATGTTTATCTGTTCCCAGGAAACATTTTTATGAAGAGTATTATTCTTCTGTGAATACATTTTGCTTTTTTTTTTCTTAGACTATGTCTATATGTGAATCCTTTACTTATTATTTATTACTTGGTGATTTGGGTTATTTTGGACGCAGGGTAGCTTTCCAGGCTAGTTATTATTCACAGCTGGAAGGCTTTCTTCTCAGTTACCACAAAGACAAATTCCTCCTGCAAACGTGGCTTAGCTGCATAATTCTATATGGCGCCCACCTTCTGTATATCCAGGTGGTAAGTCAGGATCAAGGTCTACTGCCACTACCCAACTCACTCTCATTCTTGCAAAAAGAGAAAACTTTGTGCCTTGGGGTGTTCCTCACATCTAGGAATAACATTTTTGTTGGTGCTCTTTGAGGACTACCACTGCTGGTTTCTCTCTCCTCTCCTTTCATCCTTTCCTCCCACATAGCTCCTACATATATAAATATTTTGGAACATTTCCTAGTTTTACCCAAAGAATTTGCAGAATTAGTAAGCAAGTCAAAAATTCAGAATGAGTGAAGGCAGAGGAATGCTGGTAGAAAGGCAGGTTAATATTCAGAGTGATGGTTAAGGGGAAAAAGGAAGATGCTACCTTGAGGGGCTTGGTAGAGAAGAGAAGGGTCTTCTTAGGTGACAGGGACCCTGACTGTGTTTATAGCAGAAGTGAAAGGGCCACTGGAGAGGGAGGCATTGGAAATGTGAAAGAAGAAAGCAAATACATGATGGATGAGACCCTGGAGAATGGAGGCCAAGAAGAGAATCTTCAGAGTAAAGAAGAAAAACAAAGAGGCTGAATGAAGAAAATAATATTCATGAGTGGAAGAGAATGATAGAAGAAAACTTGGATGAACATAAATAGTATCAGAGAAGTAAGAGAGGTACCACCTGCTAAGACTGAGAATGGTAGCTTGAAGAGAATGGAGGAAGGTGGAGGCTTAAAGAATGAGGCAGTTTCAGAGCAGAGTTAGGACCCGCTTGAGGTATGTATGCCATCCCAAATATGTCATGGTACCAATGGGTATGCGTTTCTGGGAATATTTATTTAGGGACTTGAGCATCAGTGTTGGGGAGCATTCCTTTTTGAAGTCTGAGGTTTAAACTAGAGCCCATATATAACTTTTTAAAATGGTCTTGACATTTTATTTATTTATTTTAAAATATTTTGATAGATTCTTTTTAGAGAGATAGGAAGGGAGAGGGAAAGAGAGAGTGAATATTCGTCAGCTGCCTCCTGCATACCCTCTACTGGGGATGAGCCTGAGACCCTATCATGTGCCCTGACCAGACTCAAAACCACAACCTTTCGGTGCATGGGACCATGCTGAACCAACTGAGCCACACTGGCCAAGGCAGGGAACAATGTTTTAATTCCCTGAGGTCATTAAATACCTCAATGGGCTGTAAAGAGCTGTGGACTCTCTTTGGGAGTTTCCAAATAGAAAATGTGAGGTGTGTCATCTGAGCTGGATAGTTTAAGTCTGGTCCTGCTTGATGGGCTGGAGTGGCAGAGGGGGCAGGATTTGCTAGCCTTGTAATGTCCTTAGTAGGGCCATCATTCTGTGAGAATAGGATGATGCAATCCATTCCTACATTAGTTGAGGCACATTTCTTCTTGTTGGAGTCTTTGGACCTTTCCGTTTCTTACTTAAAGAATCTTGTCTGGATTAAATAGTCTTCCTAAGGATTGTACTTATTTCCATCAGTTTATTTTTCATGTAAATATTGCAGCTAAATGTGATAAGGGTCTCAGTCACTGAGAGGCGGCCAATCCATTCATTTAAAGACATCAGATTCTCAAAAAAGTAAATAAATTTAATAAGTAGATATCAGATTCTCTATTTATATAAAAACCAGGAAGGTAAAATGAAACTAATTAAAATGTGACTTGGGTTGGCTATCATGTGACTGGGTTGCTAGGATACACCTTCCATTGCCTCTGAGAGCACAGACACCACCTACCCTGGAGAACCTCTCAGGAATGTGGCTGCTACATGGAGCAAAACCAAATTAAAGGCTGGAAGCAGACACATAAAAAGTAGATGAGGCCTGTGTATAATTTATTCTTTGCTCTGTTTTCTTGCCCTGAATGATAACTATCTCTCCTTGGTAAAAATAACTTCGGTGAACTCTCAGGAGAAAGTTAAAAGGAAGTAGGAAAACTTGCATGAACTTTAGCTAAAGAAATTCAGATTTGGCTTGTACCAGGCGGCTGAAGTGAAACAGCCCTTTGCAGGAAGTTGGGGTTTTCTTTTTTGGCGTATTTTTAATAAATAAGAAAGATAATAATAACTAATACTTCTTTCATGCTTAACTTGTGCCATGAACTCTTTCTAAGTGTTAATGTATTAAATTCACAGAACAAACTATGAGGTGCCATTATCAGTATTTTACAGATGAGAAAACTGAGGCACAGAAACTGGTCCAACGTGAAGTACCTAGGAAGTGCCCGAGATGAGATTCAAACCCAGGCAGCCTGGTTTCAGAGCGGATTTTTTATTTTTTATTTTTCTTACTCATAGAAACTTAGAAAATGTTATTGAACTCATGATACCCCCACACAAAGAGAAGTAGGCAAACAGGCTTTTGTGACCTCTCTCTAAAACAACCCACACTACACGAATGAGGTGAACCAGAATATTCTCTACTGCTGTGTGCTTAGGGCCAAAATGATGGTAAAATTTAAAATGGTAATTTTAAACTCCTCTGAAAAAAATAATTGGCATATCACTTACTTTGTATTTCTCTAGGCTGTTTAATCAATTAAGTGGGCTTGGCATTCTGAAATGCAGAGGTGCAAGAAAATTTCCCCTAAACCCAGGCGTCTCTTTCATTGGTGTGTTTTTAGCATCTTGTTTACTCTTTATATTACAAGTAAACTATGGTATATTATGGCAGATACTCCTATCACACGTAAGTCTTTGAAGCCTTTGCAGCACTTAAGAGGTCATTTCTCCCTGATATTAAGAATGATACACACAGGCCTCTGCGAGAACTGAGTGAGATACAGCCAGACTGAAGGAGATCCCTGCCGGGCTCAACTCCAGTCCAGGTCAGGCTGCCCCTCCCTGAAGAGCAGCTGTGTGCTGAGGGGAAATAGAGGCTGTAACAACTTCTTTGGGTGGAAGGGAAGGGCCCTGAGCTTACATATTGCCTGTGGGTGTTTGGAAATGTCCTTATCCTCTCCAAGATTTAGTTTCTTCCTGTATGAAACAAGATCAATAACATTGCCCGCACGGGATTGCTTTGGAGGTATAATAGAATAATAGAGGGGAAAATTGCTTTGTTAAAATAAAACACTGTGCAAGTATTTTCAGTGTTTTACATATTTCCGACAATAAATTTACCAGATTAGTATTGAATCAATGTATCAGGTTAACAATGCTGCCACCATGCAAACACTCCTGGGTGCAGGGCAACGGCCAGCCAGACTATGATTACGGTTTCTGTTGCGGCCCATGGGAATGATTAGCGCATCGAATTTTCATCAGAGGAGCACTTACTGCATAGTGAGGTAGTCATTCTCAGGGTTAGGAACGGATAGCCCCTAAATCACCCAGGGCTTATGAGCATGTCAGAATCGCCACTAGGATTAGGAGTAGTCCTCTGACAGAGCTTGGGGAGCCGATCAAATGCTACCTTTTGTTGAGGTTTTTTCTTTAGACACTCTCCTGAGTGAAGCTTGTAAGGTGCTGAGATTGACATGAGAAGAGGTAAATTTGTTACAATGAAAGAGCCTCAATTTAGATATAAATGCTCTGTTTGGATTATAAGAACGTGATTATTTCCGAAGAACGTGAATTAAGATGATCGATTGTGTATGTGTGCCTGGGCAGCTTAGGCCAGGGACACGGGGTTTCTAAGGGCCACACCACGCTCAGTCAGGAAAGGGCACCCGGCCCCTCCTCTGTGGTGTAACAGGAGACCCCTCCTGTGCGTGGCACCTGCTGTCCGCTGCTCAGGGACTTGCTGCATCTTCCCTGGCCTGTCCGAGGTGGCACAGGGCTCCCCTGGGACTGAAGGCTGCCCCTCCTCCTCTTGGCACTGTCTCCTGCCTGCAGTGACAGCTGGACTCTTTCTCTCGTGGGTCCTCACACTTCCTAACCACTGGGTCTAAGCTTTTTTTTTCTTCCTTTTTTCTTATTTAATTAGTCTGAGTCTTCTGTGTAAGGTCTCAGAGCCGGGATACTAGACCTTTATGGGCCAAGGCTATACGAAAAGCTTACAAAGTCAGGTTGCCTAGGTAATGACATCTGCCAAGGGTTTCTGCAGTAAATATTGCCACTGTTTTTTCATGCCCTAATAAAATATGCAAGCTGAAAGGACAAATGAATTCTATGGCTTATGATTAATAACACTGTAAAGCATCATGATACTTCCTTCTTTTTGCTGACCTACCTAAATGGATGGGTCCTCTTTATTGTGCCCTTTCTGCAATAAAAGAAGTCAATACCTCACAAAATCTCCCATTGACATGTTAAAAAATGTTATGAAAGTGTTTTTGTATTATGCACAATATGCAAAACTGAGAAACAACACTGGGAAGTAGGAATAAAAGAAAGAAAGCATTCTATTGGATTATTCTGCTTGCTTGTGATATGACAAATATGAATTCATTTCTATCTAAAAATAATAAATAAATACCACTGAAAATAAATAAATAAAAAATAAAACTTAAAAAAACACAAAAAACCCCTGAGAAACATTATCAATGTAAGTTGGAATAAAAGAAAGAAAGCATTCTATTGGATTATTCTGCTTGCTTGTGATATGGCAAATATGAATTCATTTATATCTCTTGGTAATTAAAATAACTGTATTTTCCATATTGTGATTTTTAGCAGGATTTTATAGAAACATGCTTTGGAGTTCTGGGACCTTTGCTGAAATTATTGCATTGATGATTTCCTAACTTCCGTTACCTTTTTCTTTTACTCGTCTCTTTATTTGAAAACTAGGTAATCCAGGGACCATTTTGTACTTTACTTTTACTAAAGTTATGCATGCAGAGATTTGTTATAAAAATCACAAGTCTCGCCCTAGCTGGTTTGGCTCAGTAGATAGAGCGACAGCTTGCAGATTGAAGGGCCCCAGGTTTGATTCTGGTCAAGGGCACATGCCCGGGTTGTGGGCTCAATCCCCAGTAGTGGGTGTGCAGGAGGCAGCCAATCAATGATTCTCTCTCATCATTGATGTTTCTATCTCTCTCTCTCTCCCTTCCTCTCTGAAATCAATAAAAATATATTTTTAAAAAATCACAAGTCTCATCACCCCAGTCCTCTTTCCCCACAGTCAACCATTCATTTCTAGTAGCTGATTATTTTGGTTCTCCGTGGTAATTGGTCTTCAAAGAGAGTTTCCAAGGGACTCTATGTCCCAGTATTCACATTCTTGGTATTCCCCAACCCTAGCACTGAATCTGGGCTGGTCTTGTGACTGGCTTTAGCCAATAGAATGTAGCAGAAGTGACACTGCCATTTACAGACTTAAGCCTAAGGGAGGTCTGACAGCTCCTGCTTTTGCCTCCTCCACCTGGTGCACAACTGTCACCTTGAGCCTCTCCTTCCTCATCATCCAGGGATTTCCAACACCTCTCTCCTATGTCGGAGCTCATGTTTCGTATGTTCCACGTTTTCTGTTTTGTTTTGTTTCCTCTTTCATTTTGGTGGGGCCCATGCTCCAGTAATTTCCAAAGTGGTTCATGGGAATTGAAGTTTTTGACGACTCATGTCTGGCAATGTCTTTATTCTACCTTCCCAAGTAACTGGTAGATTATATATAGAACTTTAGATTTCAAGTAATCTTCTTCCAAAATTTTAAGTCATTGCACGATAGCATTCTGTATTGTTGTTTAGAAGTTTAAAACATTTGGGCTCCTGGTCCTTTGCATGTGACTTGTTTTTCTGGTTGGAAGCAACTAGAATATATTTGGTCTTACGTGTTCTGCAATATCATGATTACATGACTTAATGTGGATTTACTTTCACCTATTGTGCTGGTCCCTCAGTGGGTTCTTATGATCTGAAAATGTATTCTGGAGTTCAGGGACATTTTCTGGAATTTTTGCATTGATAATTTCCTTGACACCAGCTTAGTGTTCAGTTGTTTATTTTTTTCCAACCTCTCTGCAAGGGAGGCTAGTATGCAAGAACACAAAATACTGTTCCTGCTCTAATGATTTTTAATAAATAATCCTTTACTTTTGTTTTAGAGGGATTTATGTGTTCAGTGAACTATATATATCAAGGAATCACTATATATTTTTTTCTGTACCAAGGAAAGTTTAGTCATCATTGATTGTTCAGAAACATGTGAAAAATAAGGACAGTCTTTAGTATCTTATCCTAGCCATAGGTATGTCCAGGATGCACAGCAAGTGTCTTGGGTTCAGATAACCTGGGTTCATGTCCAGACACCATCAATTTCTACCTGTGTGACTCTGACCAAGGTACTTAGCTTCTCTGTGCCTCAGTTTCCTAAACTTAAATGGTTGATACTGATAGTACTTGCCCCACTGTAGTATTGTGAGGATTAGATGAGTTAATACTTGTACTATAGTAAGTGCCATATTAGTTGCTATTATTATATGTTACTTTTACCGTTGTTATCACTATTATTTGTATTATTAATGTAAACTTCACAAATCATGCTGTTGTTATTTTGCATGAACATGTAATTTAGAATATGCAATGATTAAATTAATGAGTGAGGCTGATTCATTGCTCTCAGGTAGTCAAGGAAGAAAAAGTATGATTGTATAGCTCTACTGGGCAGCCAGCAGTGATGACTTCACCAGCTGAGAATCACTCACAAGCCTTGGGTTTGCAATTAGCTTAATGTGCAGATCACGGAGCCCACTGGCCTTGTGCCCGTCCTGAGGCATGAGCAAGCCGCAGAGAGAAAGGGTGTTCAGTTTCCGTGTAACCAGAGGCCGGAGACGACCACCTCTGTCATCAGAACTAGCTGCATGGTGCAGAGAAGGAATAACGCACCCAGCATCTGCAGACTGGATTCCAGTTTCCCTTCATCCAAACATCAGCCGTGGCATCGCAGTGGCCTAGATCTTCATAGCTCTGTCCAGCTTTAAAATTCTACAGTGAGACAATCTGATGGACATGATCATGACTTTGGAACTATGCTGGGAATGGCCTAAGGCCCTATGGTTCATGGTCCTCGCAAACACTTGAACCTACATGTTGCACCTCTCCTGCTGGTGATTATGGACTTCGAGCAAAGAACATTATACTCTCATTCTCAGATGAGAAATTTGAATTGCAAGCCCCACCCTCATAGTTACTACCTATATGAAAGGAGCTGAAGAAATTACTCTCTCTTATGGGTTGGCACCAGGATTAGAGAAGGGACGGTCTTTGTTTGCAAAATACCTTGCAAAGCTGCTTAGGGCAGATGAGCCCTTCAGGGCTGGGGACCAAATAGCAGAAAACAGAGATGGACCACTCTGAAAGGAGGAGAGGACTTTGCTTCACTCTTTTTAAAAAAATTATTATTTGTAAAATATATTTTTATTGGTTTCAGAGAGGAAGAGAGAAGGAGAGAGAGATAAAAACATCAATGATGAGAATCATTGATCGGTTGCCTCCTGCACGCCTCACACTGGGATTGAGCCTCAATCTGGGCATGTGCCCTGACCGGGAATCAGAGTGACCTCCTGGTTCATGAGTCAGTGCTCCATCACTGAGGCATGTCAGAGGGCTGCTTTACTCTTAAACAGGAAGCATGAGGAAGAAGCAAATAGTGGGAGAATTGGGAGGGGAAGCCTGCAGGATACTGGGGAAGTCATGGATGAAGGATCCATGGAAAGTCCTCTGTATGAAATAGCCAAAGGATAGCAACATTGGAGATGCCTGCTGTTCATTAGAAGTGTTCAGAAGTAAACCTCTCTTCCAGCCGTACCTATTTTTTTAGGAAAGTCTACTATGTCTATTAAACGCTTTGTGTTAAGTGAATTGTATTTTTGTTTTGAAACTGGAAGGGCTCAGTTTTATATTTTGACTTCTATGATGAGGAACAGAAATAACACACATGGATCAGAAACCAGAAGGCAGGGGTGACAGGGCAAATTTAAGGATTTTAGGAATTTGTGGAACTCTTGGGGATGATGCAGGATTTGCATTTCTGTGGATTATTGAGTTGAGAGGTTAGAGTCCACATTAATGAAATTTCAAGGCCTAAGGAGGCCCAGCTTATGTCTGGATTGTTTATGTGACTTTGGATAGTGGTTGGTTGAGCCAGACTCCACTTCTTTCTCATCAATGGATATTTATGAATGTTACCATATGTTAAGAATTTTTCTGGGTATTGGGATATAAAGGCAAAGAAGACATAATCCTTTTCCTCTGAAAACTTTCTAATTAGAAGGTGGAATTTGTAACCAGGGTGTTAACACTTTTGAGCTTGCCTGGATATTCTTGGTTTATTCCAGTTGTTCTGGTATAATGATCAATACTGGCCACTTTCATGCCTAAGACAGTCTCAGTTTAGAGATAAATTACCTGGTAACCAAAGCACAGAGCTGTAAAGATTAGATAGGTGATTAAAATTTATGTGAAATGCTTTGTGAATTGTAAAACATTACACAGATAAAGGGATTAAAAGATTTAAGTTCTTTTATTGCATTCTGCTATTAGAGACAGACAAAAATGTCTAAAATTGCTGTCTACTTGGTTTCTGTTATTGCTTTGAGATCAACTTGGATTTGCAAGGAAATAAATTTTCTTCTTCATCATCATCATCATCACCATCATCATTCAGATCATCATTTACTAATGGGATTTTTCCAGTTTTTTTTACTTTTGTTATCAATTAAGATTGTTACAATGACTATGAAGGAGGTATGATACTTATCTCAACTTTACAGATTAGGAAACAGAGTCTCAATGAGGTGAAGCAATTTGTTCAATCAGGGAGTAGTGATGCTTCCAGTATGGCCGTCATTGTCTCTGTTAGAAGGCCCTTTGTAAGGTGGTCTCATTATGCTAAGCCCATACTGAGAATTTGGGGCAGCAGTGGAGGATAGGATTGAAGGACTTTGTGGGGAAAGCCTAGGGCAATTTGGCCTTTAAAGAATCATTTTTCCCTAAGGAATAGATTTTTGGTCTTGGTAAAAAAATGGTAAGAATGTTAATTGCTTTAAAAATTCTGGCAGAGACTGGCCGGTGTGGTTCAGTGGTTGAGCACCGAACTATGAACCAGGAGGTTGAGGTTCGATTCCCCATCAGGGCATATGCCCGGGTTGCGGGCTCAATCCCCAGTGTGGGGTGTGCAGGAGGCAGCCGATTAATGATTCTCTCTCATCATTGATGTTTCTAGCTCTCTCTCCCTTTCCCTTCCTCTCTGAAATCAATAAAAACTATATTTAAAAATTCTGCAGAATTATTCAGGTATAGGCCATTACAAATGGAATAGTTCATAGTGGCTTTGGGATGAGGTAGTAATAAACCAGTGGCAGACATAAGCTTTTGGAACCCACGTCTGGACTCTAACTGCTGATGGCCAATCTGCTCTGTGTCACTGAAGTTAAAGATTTGACTAAAAGAGTAAAGTAAACCATCAGGAAACAAATGCATTTGAGGAAGTGGCCTCATGCAGAGAAGGGCTTAATCAATACTTTGGTAAAGAATCTACAATGTAATAATTACATGATGAGCTTCATTTCCAACTGAAATATTTTACTGTTCAACCACAGTTTACCCCCCTCCCATTTCAAATCTAAAATAAAGTGAATATGCCACACATATTAACTCTGCAGATCTCTTTTGGTAAAAATTTATCTACTTCCATCTGTATAACATTTATTAACTATGATAAGTTTGCATATCATGAGTGATGAAAGTGTTAACATCAATGCCTCTTTTTTTGGCCTATTAAGCTATTCAAACAGTTGCAGGTTAAAAAAAAAGATATTAAAAGGAAAGCAATCATGCAAGTGTTGTATTAAGCTGCCTACACACAAGAAAGAGGGGTGTGAAAGATGGCACACATAATTAGAAATGCATTTTTCTTTTCAAAGTTGGGTCATAATTAATTCCCATAAAACCTATTCAAGAGTCATCTGAGCTTAAGCAAGGTAGCTTCTCAGCAAATACTCCAGGATGTTAGCTGCTTATGAGATCTATTTGGTACATAGAATCTTTGGACATAAACTACTTCAGAATGTATTCTAACGTTTTTATGTCACTAGGGACCAAGTCATTTAACAAATAAGATGAATTATTTAGCAAGACTAATTGCCTACTGATGTCAGTACTAGTTTGTGATAATAACTCTGCAGTTTGTAGTTCATAGAGTTGGAGGAGTATGCATTCAGAAGTAGTTTTGAAATATTAAAAAATATTTTTAAAGACTTTATCCACTTTAATTTTAGTTTTCTTAAAAGATATAATTTTAAAGGAAAATGGTGAACATACTGATTTTCATTGTTTTGTATGATCTAAATTAAACAATGACATTCCTTTTTTTAAATTTTGTTTTATTGCTTAAAGTATTACAAAGAGTATTACATATGTCTCCTTTTTTTTCCCCCTTGACCTTCCCCCAGCCTCCCCTACCCCCCAGTGTCTTGTGTCCATTGGTTATGCTTATATGCATGCATACAAGTCCTTCGGTTGAACTCTTACCACCCCCTCCTCAACCCTCCCCAGCCTTCCCACTGTAGTTTGACAGTCTGTTCAATGCTTCTCTGCCTCTGTATCTATTTTTGTTCATCAGTTTATAATGGTCTTTATTATCCATAAATGAGTGAGATCATGTGGTATTTTTCTTTCATTGACTGGCTTATTTCACTTAGCATAATGCTCTCCAGTTCCATCCATGCTGTGGCAAATGGTAAGAATTCCTTGCTTTTTTACAACATAGTATTCCATTGTGTAGATGTACCACAGTTTTCTAATCCATTCATCTGCTGATGGGCACTTAGGCTGTTTCCAAATCTTAGCTATGGTAAATTGTGCTGCTATGAACATGGGGATGCATATATCCTTTCTGATTGGTGTTTCTGTTTTCTTGGGCTCTATTCCTAGGAGTGGGATCACTGGGTCAAATGGGAACAATGGCATTCTTGAAATTTTCCTGAAGTTAGAATATATTGGCTATTCTTTTGGCATTTGACATTTTTAAATTTGATTTCTTAATTACAGCTTACATTCACTGTTATTTTGTATTAGTTTCAGATTGGCATTTGAATTTTTATTTCAAACTTTTTTCTTAATGGTTTGAACAAACTTAAAAATGCACATCTTAAAAAGAAGTGTCTTCCCCTACTTAAGTATCTATCAGTAATTAATTAGTTTATCAGTATTGATTAGCATTAATTATGTCTGAAGGACTAACACATGTGAAATAAAATGGTAGAAACTAGATAATTTTCTCTGAACTGACTATATAAGATCATAGGGAAATTTGATTTCCTACAAATTATTTGTTGTTAATTCTACATTCATATATCTCTTGCTTAGATTTTCCAATGGTATTTCTAATCATTTCTTTAATCAACAGTGATCAGCTATTGTCCATGCTTATGTGATTTATATAGATGCTTTATGATAATATTGCCTGTACATGGTATAGTACTTTGATCACATATGTACTTGACTTTTATAGTTAACTAGAGGCCCAGTGCATGACATTCATGCAATGGGAGGTGGGGGGTTCCCTCAGCCTGGCCTGCACTCTCTTGCAGCACTGGGGAATGTCTGACTGCCAGCTTAGGCCCACCGTTGCACTCACCAGCTGTGAGCCCAGTTTCTGGCTGAGTAGCGCTCCCCCTATGGGAGCACACTGACCACCAGGAAGCAGCTCCTGCATTGAGCGCTTGCCCTCGGTCAATTTGCATATTAGGGTTTTATTATATAGGATTCCATAAGATGCTTTCTCCTTTTCTATCAGATTTTCTTAGTGTTTTAACTTAATACTTTCCCTTTTCTGCTCAAAGATCATATCCAAGAAACCACATTACATTTAGTCGTCATATCTCCTCAGGCTGTGACTATTTCTCAGAATTTCCTTGTTTTGATGATCTGGACAGTTAGGAGCATATTGTTTTGAACTTTCTTTTAGCTCTTTTAAATTGTTTTCCAGAAAAAGAAGCAAGCAGTAAAGGTTACTTTCTCCCTGTGCTGCAGATGAACTTCTTTACCAATGAAGATTAAACTCAAAGAAAAAGAATTTCTCATTTAGGAAGGACAGCAATATTATATTTTAGTATGAGAGTGTACACCCACATTATTTGATTTCCAAGGTCAAATCCAAGGTATACAAGAAAAAAGAAAAAGAAAAAATTGGGAGTAATTTTATCCACAGAAAGGGTCAAACACTACTTACAACTTCTGCTATGAGCAGATGTTTTCTGGCTTCATTGAACCTGGATCAAGAGATTTATGCTGCTGTGTGAGAGACACAGATAGTATGAGGTGACTGAGAGAGCTGTTGGCAACATCTGATAGTTTAGGATAAGTTTAGGGTCTTTTCCAGTGGAAGTTTTTTTTCTGGTTGCTATTATGTAGGCAGGGCCTGGCAGACAGAGAAACTAGGTGACCTTCCTAGATTCTTTTTTTTTAATTGAGTTTATTGGGGTGACATTTTGCAAACCATACAGGTTTCAAATGTACAACTCAACAAAACATCATCTACACACTGTGCCACGCTTACCACCCCAAGCAAAGTCTCTTTCCACCCCATTTCCCCCTCTTTGCCCAACTCCACTAAGCCCCCACCTCCTTTCCCTCTGGCTAGCACCACAGTATTGTCTATATCAATGTGTTATGTATATATATTTTTTGGTTAATCTCTTTACCCTCCGTAGATTCTTGAATACATTTCCCATAGAAACTCTCAAGGTGTCAGACCTCCTCTGAGTAGGGTAGCCTGAGTTAGCAAGTAAGAATACAGGACTCTCAGTTAAGTCTGAATTTCAGATAAATAATGAACAATTTTTTTTTAGTGTAACTATGCCCCATGCAATATTTGAGACATGATTATGCTCAAAAATTGGTTTTTTATCTGGATGTTCATTGTGCTGTGTTTTTTCTGGCAACTGTACCCTGCGCCATCTCCTTAGATTCCCCTGGGTGTGTGTGGCTAGGGAGGGGAGAAGGGAAAAGGAGAAGAAGGGTGTACAGTCTCCAGCCTCAGACCACAACTCTCGGAGAATGGTTACTTAATGTGAATGACATGTGTGATGTCACCTATTCTCAAAGCTACCTCAGGCTATCATTTGCAGAAGGTATGGGCCTCAGATCTCTGTGACAGTATTCATTTTGTTCTCTTTCTCTCTTCATTTTTGAACAGATACTCAATAAGTCTGTATCATAAACAGTATCCTTTAATACATACAGATTCGGAAGAAAATCAAACCCAATGGGATCAGAAACAAGGGGCAGCAAAGGTAGACTTTCCCCAAAGCCACCTGGTTTTCTATCTTCCCTCCCCCCATGCCCCACGGGCTCTGGATTTATGGACCAACCAGTGGTTAGTTTCACAGCTCTCTCCTGCTTCTCCTATCTAACTTCTGGTTTTCTCTGATGATGGAGAGAATAAGAAGTGTGCTATACAAAGATTCCTCATGCATTAGATAATTGAAAACTAAATATTATTGTAGAACAATTAAGTTTAAACAACATTACATGCTCAGGCATAATACAAAATACATAGGAAGAATAATTTAACAAACTAAAGAATCCGCAACTCATATAAGTATGCTCTTGGCCTCTAAGAAAGTCAGCAAAAGTATATGCTTGATATACTTCACAAACCAACTGGGTCAAAATCAGAGAGCATTTAAAAGCCTTTGCAAAATAGAGTTGACACACCATAATCTTTTAACAGCATAAATTCCCATTAGCATCAATTGCTACATAAATAAGGTTCATTATAGTGATTAAAATGTTAATTTTTAGAGCAATCATAATTTCCTTTAATCTTCTATGGCAGTGTTTTGTAAACTTCAGGTTATGACCTAATAGTGGGTCATGAAATCCATTCAGTGGGATATAATCACATTAAAGATAATAAAAAATATAGAATTTCATTATCCAAAGTCTATGTAAACATTATCTTATATACCTTAATTTCAGTTTTCTAAATACGTATGTGTAACTACTTGGTTATAATATAAAATATATTCCTATGCTCTGTTATGAACAAAACAATCAGAAAACATTACAACAAATAAATTCTAAGACTGATTTAAAGGAGAAGTGCAATTTTAAATCACAAAATATTGAAAGAGGAAGAAAATATTTTCAATGGATGATAATATGATGGCTAATATATATAAAATCCTCACCTGAGGATATTTTTTCATTGCTTTTTAGAGAGAGTAGATGGGAGAGATTTAGGGGGAGGGAAAGAGAAAGAGAGAAGGAGAAAGAGAGAGAGAAAAAGAGAGAGAAACATCGATGTGAAAGACACAGATTGGTTGACTCCTGCTCACACCCCAACTGGGACCAGGAGATCGAACCTGCAACCCAGATATGTGTCCATGACCAGGAATCAAACCTGAGACCCTTTGGTGCATGGGGCTCATGCTCTAACCACTGAGCCCACTGGCCAGGACAATAGCTAATATCTATCTATCTATCTATCTATCTATCTATCTATCTATCTATCTATCCATCCATCTATATAATACCCTAATATGCAAATAGACTGAACGGCGGAACAACCGAACAACCGGTCTCTATGACACTCGCTGACCACCAGGGGATGTGCGTGGAACATGGCGGGTGTTGGCAGCAGATGGCAGAGCGCAGAACATGTTGGGCATCGGCCGTGGCAGGATGTGGAGCAGGGGAGTGGGGGCGCCAGACCCAGGTGGGGCACCGGTCGCTGTCATCTGGGCGAGCCTCTGGTGGTTACTGAAAATTCTTTGCTCTTATGAGCCACAGTCTCACTGGGCACTCGCACCAGAGCCAGCCCTGCTTGCACCCACTTTAGGCGCTGGAGCCACCACTTGCACCTGCTGCTGGCACCCGGCGCTAGCCCCGATCACTTGGCTGTATCAGCTGGTTCGAGCAGTGGCTGCCGGCTCCGATCGCCCCTGAGGGCTTCTCCACCTCCCCCTGCTCCTGAGGGGCAATTGGGGCAGCAGCTACTGCTCACACCCGCTGCTGGCGCAGGCCCCAATCGCCTCACACCCTCAGTGGCTGCAAGTGGGCCGGTGCCATCAGTGCGTGGGAGCAAGGCTGCTGGCAGACAGGGGACCAGGGTCCACGGTGGGAGGGGCTTGTTGGGGGCATGGAGGATGGGCTGAGACCCGCCCCTGTGCCCACCGCAGCCTCGTGGCCCACAGTTCCTTTCAAGGTGCACGAATTTGTGCACTGGGCCCCTAGTGTTTAAATAATTGAGCCACTTCCTCATTTTGGTTCAAGGTGATAAATATGATGTTCCATATCTTATTACCAATGGGATTGGAATGCCTTGAAGGTATATTTAAGTGAGGTCTATGAGGTCAGGCTGTCTGACCTTAGGCATGTTACTAAATCTGTGCCTCAATTTCTCTATAAAATGGGCCTTGTAATGAACTGGTCAGATTAAATGAATTTATACATCAAATGTATCTAACACAGTGTTGGGCACTTAACAAATCCTAAGTGTTAGCTATCAGTTTTATTATGTTTTCTTAGTTTTATATAAGACTGGAGGCACAGTGCACAAAATTTGTGCACTCAGGGGCATCCCTCAGCCAGGCCTGTGCCCTCTCACAGTCTGGGAGCCCTTGGGGGATGTCTGACTGATGGTTTAGGCCCGCCTAAGCCGCCAGCCGTGAGCCCAACTCAGGGCTTCTGGCTGAGCAGCACTCCCCAGTGGGAGTGCACTGACCACCAGGGGGCAGCTCCTGCATTGAGTGTCTGCCCCCTGGTGGTCAGTGCACATCATAGTGACTGGTCGTTCCCTTTGGTCAATTTGCATATTAGCCTTTTATTATATAGGATTAGCAGATATCAGAGAGTTAATTGCCTCAAACTTTTAATTTTGTCTCATAAATGGAGAAGGGGGCCCAGGGTTTGCTTTGTGCTTCAAGCCATGCATGGTCCCTTAATTCTTCTGCATGTATATATTTTTTAGTTCACTGGTATCAAATGCTTTAGAGCAGAGGTTCTCAACCTGGGACACATGATACACTTTATAATGTTCAATTATAAAAAGTACAGTAGCCTACTTTTTTTATTTCTTTCTCTCTTGCTCTAAATGGTTTTAGAAATTTTCCATTTTAATATATTATGATATCTCTATGTCTATCATCTATCTATCTATCTATCTATGCCATATTAAGTGATTTTTAAAAGTAGATAGGGCAATAATTATTAAATAGCTTCAGTAACTCAGTTTCTTACATATTACAGTAGCCTGTTACTTTATGTAGTTTTATGACTCAGTGGACATGACTGAATTGTAGTATACTTAAATTTTATGAACTTGAGTCATTCAATAACAGCTGCATTATAGAAAAATTTAATAGCAGTAACAGTATCTTACAGGAGAGGTCCTTATGTTATCCATGATAGGATGTGTCACGGTATCATTTGGATTTATATCCACTATTTATATCCACATAGTACATAAAGCTGCTATGTTAATTGATTTAAATTACTTTTGCACTCTCTGGACACAGAAACTCTTACCTTTGAGCAAAGCTGTCAGGATAGCTAAATCAATGTCCTGGTGTCCTTCTGATCCCATCCGAAATACTGTAATCTGCAATGTGAGACGTGGCCATTAGCAATGCATTTTTCCTCCCAAGAGAAATTAAATCATCGAGACCATATCTGAACGCAGACTATTTCAACATCTTTAAGGCAGATTCTTAACCACAGGGAAAGCATACACAGAAAGTTCACTGAGAGGGAGGTGCCTCAGCAGCCTCCTAGCAGAGACCATGTTAGGTAATTGCATTGATTAAGCGACAATGAGGAGAAACCAGAAACCAAGGAAAATGTCCTCTTCTAACCTTTCAGTTGTAAAGTGAAAACTTGCTGTATTTACAGAAATGTGTAAGCCATAATGTAAATGATGAGATGAGTAATTAAGTGTTTAAAAATAGTGAGTCAGTATGCCCTTCAGTAAATGGCCCTGTTACGTGTCAATATGCATGCGTGTGTATGTATGTGTGCAATATAGCCATCCCTACACTTACTTCTCAGCAATTGTTACTCAAGGGTTTTAATGTTGTGATGCCTCTGTTCTTTCAATAACCTTGAAACATCTTGAGAATAATTTAGTAGAGAAAATTATTTTCTGGGGAAGGATTAATACATGATAGATTAACATAGATTAACACAAAGTCCCCAAATAATGCTTAAGAACAATAAAGACTTTTTTTCCAAGTCAGAGGGAAGCTATTTAAGGAAGCCAAAAGATTTTTAAAATAGATACATTCAATTACTATTGTATTCAACTACTTTAGGCATTGAGTTTCCTGTCTGTAAATGGGAAAATAATAGTTCTTGCCTATTTCCAACTACATAGGGAGTAAACTTCATAGAATTTGTTAATATATAATTCTAAGTTTTTCTACTATGGTGGATAAAACGGACACAGAACCATAAACTGTTAAACTATTAGTTGCCTTAGTAATTTTCTGGTCTAATGCCCAGAGAAAAAGACCCAATGCTTAAGGTCAACAACTAGATAGAAGGACAGCTGTGGCTGAAACTCAATAGATCTCACCTTTTTGTCTTGTGCCTTAATCTTTGGGAAACAGTGAGGGGAAGGAAAAAGACCATATGAGCACTGTGTGTTGTCTAATTCTTTTGTATCAGTTTATGTCCTGGGATGATTATAGGGCAGAGATTTCGAGATGAAGTGCCTTCACAGGCACTTGAACTAAAAAACGTAAAAAATATAGAGAGCCAGACAAGATCCATTTATGTACTGTGTTTGGCTCATGGGTCACAGTTGAGACTTCTGGTAAGACCCATTCAGTGGAAAGTGCCCCAACTCCATAAGATTTCCACAGAAATCTGCTTCTGTGCAACCATAGTTTGGCCAAAGTGCCAGTGGACATTGCCTCAAATAGCTCTTGATGCTCCTGGGAGGTGAGAGGCACCTCTTATCTGCTCTGCACTCATGGGAAGAAAACTTGAGGTGCCCTGGATTAAAAACCTGGGGTCAGAAGTGAATTTTTGGTTAACTTTAAAAAGTGTTGTTGTTTTTTTATTGATTTCTGAGAGGAAGGTAGAGGGAGAGAGAGAGAGAAACATCAATGATGAGAGAGAATCATTGATCAGCGAACCGTGATTTTCTGGTTCATAGGTTAATGTTCAACCACTGAGCCATGCTGGCTGGCTTGCCTAACTTTTTTACTCTTTAAGCCAGGGATGGTTATAGTCTGAAAGACATTATTATATACCAAGCTGTTAGCAGGCTGAAGAATCAGGATAACATCTGAGCCGTTTTAGAATTCAGAAATCAGGCATCAAATGGAATTCCTTACACATCTGACTTATTTGTCCTGCAGATGCCTAAATTTCACTGCCTAATTAGAGGTCACATGTCAGATGAAATTCTTCGGAGGCAGCAAATACATTTATCCTCAAATATAAGATTACCAGGCTATCCTAGAAACACAGTTGAGGAGAGGGAAAGGAAGGTGTATAGTAAAATCTAAAGGATTTTAGTGTGGGAAGGTGGAGACATGGGTATATATGATGTTGTTTGTCAAAGAGCCTGAAATGAAATTGTGTGCCAGAACTTTGCAGTTTGTTTGGATAACTGATGGGAGGAAATGGCTGCCCACCTGTCCATATCCCAATCCTTGTGTGCTCAGCTTGAAGAATTAAAGGACTCTAGAAAGAGGGAAAGGAAGCACCAATAAATGGCTGGAGGATCCAAAGATGAAATTTATTTCATAATTTTGCCTTGAACTGACTGAGATATTATGAGTTCATTACTACTCTAAAACGTTTTTATTTGACATTTAAACATTTGAAGTACTAATGACACATTTGTATGTCTGCCTCAGGAAAAAACAACAACACAATCAAACAAGAAAAACAGTTTTCTCCTACCACTCCCCTGTGTTGGCAGAGATGCAGAAAATCAGGTGGGGATGTGAAGCAAAATGGTAGTTTTGATATAAAATTCCTTGGTTTCGATTTGTTATTCTTTAACAGCACTGGGTTTATTTGCTACTATTTTATTTAGGGTCTTGGCAGCTATGTTTGCAAGTGAGGTTGTCACAATCTTGACTGATATTGGTACTAGAGTTGCACTAATTTTCACTATGAATTGGGAAGCTTTACATATTTAGTTATGTCCCAGAACAGTTTACATAACAAAGAATTGGCTTCTGGCAGACGTAGTAGGGCAGTTATAAACTATCTAGCACTGAAGCATTTTTAGGGATGGATAGATAGATCACTTATATGAATTTTTCAAGTTATTGATCAATTTAAATTTTCTGCTTCTCCTTGAATCAATTTCATATATTTTCTTAGATAATCAAACAATGCATGTTGATTTTAAAATTTATTGATATGTAGTTGTACTTAGAACTCTCTTATTATTTAAATAATCTCCTCTATAGTTAGAATTATATGGCAGATTGTTCATTCATTTTTACTTTTCACTTGATTGAAATCATGGTCATTTCCAAGAATCAGGTTTTCATTTTGTTGTTCAATAGTATTTGCAGCTTTGCAGGCTAATCATAAGCAAAATAGATACTGCCATTTTGTCAAGAAAGTCACCTCTGGTCCTAAGAACCAGTAGTAAAGTAAATTTGTAGCCTGAGAGAAGGTAAAGAAAGAAAACCTGCGCTGCTTTGTAAATGTGTGCACAAACACATGTTTGAAGGACATGCTGGGCCAATGTCAGGACATCCTGGGGTTTGTGTCTGTCCCAAGATAATTCTGAATTTTGTGTTTGTTTGAGTTAAAATATTTGAAAGCATTTGCACATGAAAATGCACAATTATATTTTTGTCTTAAGCAATGGCAAACAAAATAGAAAATCACAAAAAACATTACATGGAAATCAAACCCTCATAGACCTTCCTCTGCCTGTAAGTTTGCATGCCTGCCAGGGGCTGCTCTCCTCTTCTTGTTCCTGTGTGCCTGGCTCTCAGTGCCTCCCGCAGGAAAAAATCCCTGCTTATTTACACAATGCCCAGCCTGGAGATGCTGCTGTAATTGCTATTTTTTCAGTTTTTAATAGAAATTTGTGTTTTCTCCACAGCTTTCTTCTAGGGCCACTTGAGAGGAATACGAAGCAAGAGCCTCCTTTGTCAGATGACAAGAATAGAAACACAAAGGGAAACACAAAGCATCCCTGGTAGGTTTTCTCTGTGACCAGTTTTCCCTTGAACCAGTTTGGCTAATTAAAAAGGAAGCTGCATTTCTGACCTGCCACTGGAACAACATGACACTTGTTAAATGGTCAAAGGGAGAGCCCATCACTGTCATATTATACCAACTGACAATGGACCTTACTTGGAAAAGTTTTCTATTCTTTCAAGCTTAGAGGTAATTGATTCAAAGAAAAAAATGATTCAGTTTATCAAGTCTATTGTTTTTCCCGATGATAGCCCAGTAATCCCTCTCTCCTTCTTGGACTCATTCAGGCACACAGCCGTGTATCTTCCCATTGAATAGTTGACCGTGTTCTCATTGTTGTCCACTGCACAAACAAGTGTTGCTAACTGCTCTGGGGTTAACATCCTTCAAAAAATTGCAAAATTTTGGGATTATTAACTTTTTTTTTAAATGACTAAGAGGAATAGCTTTTCTCCAAAACAAAACAATTCTTTTCTCTCTCTCTCTGATGATTAATTTACACATATGTCCATGTGTCACACGGGAAAACATCTGGGGAGAAAGAGATTGAAACATGGTCAAAATGAGAGAGCTGAGATGAAGGCCACAAGGAAACTACCACTCAGGAAAGACTGTAGGTCACTTCTGCCTGGTGTGACACAAGGACTTCATTGAGAAATCCAGGATTTGATCTGGGCTTTGTGAGGTATTAGAGTTTCAATAGGGAAGTGTGGTGTGAGGTGGAGCAGGAAGAAGAAAATGATAACAGAAAATAAGAGATAAGTGAACATCAAAAACATTACATACAAATATTCAACTTGGCTGGAGCACTGGGTAAAGGGAAGGTGACTTATGAAGGAAGGTTGGGGCCAAGCTGTGAATGATTTTTAGTGTTAAGGAATCTGGACATAATTCACTATATTCTAGGGCACGTGTCAAGCATTTTATAGCTATTAATCCTCACATCAACGCTATGAGGCTCAGAGGCTCCATGAGTTACCCAGAAGCATTTAGCTGGCAAACAACAGAGGTAAGATTGAATCTCAGATCTGTGCAGCTCTTAAAGACTCTGCTCAGAGCCTTTCCAGGTCATAGGTGGGTTGATTTTCAGGGGCCAAGAGACAGGGAGGAATCAAAGGTGACTCTTATTAGTTTTCCAGCCTTAGTGCTGAGAGCATGGGACCACTGGTGACAGAAATAGGGAAGCTGGAATAATTTGGGGGAAGGTGAAGTGTTTATCCATTAACTTACATCCTTTTTGACTCAAAAGTAGAACGTAGGCCCAGCGCAGCACCCTGGAAGGTAGGAGGTGAATCAGATAGTGCTCTGTGCTCTACCAAAATGGATAGAGTCTCTGCTGCTCACATGCCCTTGAAACCTCTGCACTGATGAGCAAAAAGAACAAGCTCTTTGTCGAAATGCCTTTGAATAGAGCTACATCATGGCCCTGGGGAGATTCTGAAAGTGGGGAAAGGGAGGTCTTTATAACTTTTGAGATTATAACTGCAACAGAGCAATGTGTATGTACGGGGAGAACCCAAGACTAAGAACAGAAGCTCTTCAAATTGCTCCCTGTGGAGAGCAAAAGAGGAGGGAGGTTTTACATCTATTCATTTGCCTATCACAACCATAAGGAGATATGTGCATGTGCACACACACCTACATACAGTGGTCTCATGAGTCATGTGACTGGGCAATGTTAAATACGTAATCATTGTTCCAGAAAGCAACTCTATATGCAATTTGAGTGTGGTTCTGTTGTGTGGCAGAATGTCATTTCAACCAGCATTGCTTTTCCCACAAAGAACCGTCAGAAAAATGTTTGACTCTATATACCACTTCCGTCAAATGCTAGCATTTTTTCACATATCCCTTATTGCCTCGATTGTGCAGTTATACAATGATGTCTGTTTTATCTGGAGATATTAAAGAATGGAGTGCTGTATAGAAGTGACGTTTCCAGGTAAGTACGGGTTATCCCTTAATGCTAATTAAAAACAAGTCAATTCTTTTTGATGAAATTTTTTTGAAAATGTAATGGACACATTTGTCATCTTAGACAACATATACAAAATGAAAATCCGTTGCTTTCTTTTGTGACCAGTGTTGTTATCATTGACTCAGGAAAAGTAGAGTGATCTGGCTCTCTTTAAATGGTCCCAGACTGCTCATGTTTACAGCTATTTGTCTGCTACTTAAAGGGTCCTGACTGTACACTCTGACTAACTCTTCTAACAACCCTCATTCATTTTGCCTCCCAGCTTTCTAACTGCAATGGGCAGGAATACCAACACTGAGCAGAAGAGCGGTGGTTTCTATGGCATTTAATGCCCATGACTGTGTGGAATTTAGTGCACAGATTGTCTGATATTGATATTGGCATTGAAATAAGTCTTTTTTTTTTTTTTTTTAAAAAAAGTCTTATTTCCTGGTTCTGAGTAGTTGAAGTTTCTACATAAGAGATATTTAGGTAAAATTAAGTATTATATTTAGGCAGGACAATTTTCTAGTTAATCTTTTTTTTGAGCTCTTTCTGCTACTAGAAAGTTAAGGGTTGAACATCTGTAGGCTTTAGGGAGAGCGGTTGCTAAGTGAAATAAACACGTCTGCCTCAGTTGAGAAGAGAAGCGAGCCCTTATAATCATAATGGCAGCCATGGTGTGCCAGCGCTCCTCAACATTGTACCTGTGTAACTCTCACTTAGCCTTCCCAATGACCCTCATTAGAAAGTATATTCTTGTTTTCCAGTAGTGATACCTGAGGCTTAAAGGTAAAGCAGTTTATTCAAAGACACATAGCTAAATTTCCCTTCCCGCGCTGTCCTCTAAAACACTCTCCTGCTGAAGGCCTCCCGCTCATTCTACTGATGACTCAGTTTCCTGCAGTCAATGGGAGGGCAGGAGAATGAACGGAAGCCACACTGAGGTTACAGGGAGTGTTCCTTATTCAGTGTCCCTGGCCACTGCTTCCAAGCCAATGTGGAGCCTGCGGAGAGAGCAGGCAGAGCAGCAGCAGAGCCCGGTTGGTCGCCCTGGAGGTCAGACAGCTCTCAGGCCATGCTGACCACCTGCTCTGCCGCTGAAGCCTCATTTCCCCTTATTTTGTGCAGACTATTCCTCTATTCAATGGACTCAAAGGCAAAGAAAAACCTACCAGAAGAAGAGAATTATGACAGTTAGCCATTCTTCCTTTTGCTCTCTAACGTTCAGAATTCATTTCCTGTTATTTCCTCTAAAACCATCAACTTGCAGAGAAGGCTAACAGACAAACAAGCAAACAAAAGCCAGATACAAAGAAAGAGTCAGGGTTACTAGCCAGTCTGGAGTGTCCTCTCCTTTGGCTTTGGCAAGGGGACCTACTGATTGGTCAGATTATTCAATCAGGCTTTACCATTGATCATCAGCTCCTTTGGACTTTTCAAGTAGAGAATTCCTTAGATGCCCAGAGTAAAACTAGCACAGAATAAAGCAAGTTGCTAAAGAAAGTCAAGTTCCAAAGAAAAGAGGCATGGGATAATGGCATGAAAAGGTGAATATTTTTAGCTAGCAATTATAAAGCTACTGCGTTTAACTGCGGCAACACAGTAGAATGTAATTATTTTCTGTCCAGCACCTGTCTTGGAGTCTGTCACCTTGTTATTCATTTCTGGACATCGGTGAGAGATGTTTCTTTCCTTTTCACCACTTCCTTATCGGTCCACTGCAGCAAAACATCCCTTAGCTTGAAACTTATGTGTGGGCAGATGCATGGGAACATTCAAGAAACACTCAAATGCTGTCTCTCTCATACAAACCCTGTGTTTCTTTTGGTTATGTTTTCAACCTTCCCTTCTCTTTCCCTCTTCATTCCTTCCCTCCCTTCCAGCTTTCCTTCCTTCAAAAAAATATTAACTAGGAGCTTTTAAAGAGCCAGTAAGGCCAAGTTCAAACGTACTGGAACTTCATGGATCTATGACTTGATAGAAGTGAAACAGTTCCTGAAATAAATTAGACAATGGAAAGAATTTTTTTTCCAAAAGAAGAAATATTATCTGAATGACAACTTCTTTCATTATTCAAGACACTATCTTATCAAGGATCTCATCATCTTTTTGCAAAGACCACCTAAACATGACCACTGTGCCACCGGGAACTAACGAGGAAGACAGCCCAGGCATGGCCACTAGCACCCCTGATTATGTGAAGGAAGGGAAAATTCAGGAACATTTCCCAGGTTACTTGGTTTTTGAGTCTATCTGTCAGGCTAGTTCAATTCCTCTAAGAATTCCCACATATGACAGACAGTCAACAGCTTTGCTGGGCATGACAAGTTTCATTTCAAAGAGTCCAGGTTGTAATTTCAAGTATACTGGCTACTTTTATAGGCCCATTCAAGCTGAGCTTTCAATTACCTTCAAGCACTCTTCATTGATCACACTCAGCAATCACAGACCCAGAACCACCCGGGCCCCATGTGACAAAGGCTGAGAAAGAACTAGGAAGGCCCTTAAAGGAAGAGCACATTTTAGCAGCTTTCTGAATAAAGCATTGTATACATACCTTTTTATAGTGATTTATCCTATATTTTGATATGGATGAGGAAAAGAGGCATTTCTAGATTTAAAATGAAATTCAGGGACGAGACTTCCTCTTTGTCACTGGTAACTTACTTTTTACTGACTCGTGAAAAATACTGGATACCCTGCTTTTTGATTCAAATTTTTATTGGCCTTTACCTACAGTTTCTAAAATGGCCAAGTTTTAAAATTTTGTAAAGTAACTTTTCAAAAGAAGTTAAGAATGTTAGTCTGTTAGAATTTTACACTGATACATACCAAATATACACAATACGCACACACATTAAACACATATAGAATCATCCCTAGTTCAAATATTCTGTCCGGTTGTCAGCTAACATCCATCTAGTCTCTGGACCCATAAAAGCCACTGTTTTCAGATTCTGATTCAATAGATATTTTGGAACATTTTCTCCAGATGCAAGGTTGGTGTTTTAATTCAATATCTAGTGAAATCAGAGGACCTTTACTCTATGGGATATGGCATATTATTTTTTCTTGCTTTTCCTTATCAAGATATGATAGACTTATTAAAACACTCTTGAAAGAAATACTTGATGTATAGAAACCTTTAGAAGAATGGATTTTTATAATTTTCAATAATATTTATTATTACATACAATAATTTATGTGATATGCATTATCACATAAATAAATGTTATAAATAATAAAATGATATGTAACCATATAATAGGCCAGTTAACTGGTTCTGTTAGCATGAACAAGTCATCTTTTTGTTTTATAGACAAGGACAGTAATGATATCTCCCTCATAAGTTGTTATGAGAAAAGTGAATTAATATGTGTAAAATAGTCAGAAAGGAGCTTGGCACATTCTTGGAGAAATTTAACTAGCTTGACATATAAGCTCAAAAAAACCCAAGCCACCTGGAAAATGGCAGGTGTTCAATAAATGCTGTTGCTATTATTGTTGTTATCTAAAGTCCTAGTTTCCTCATCTGTAAAATGAACAGGTGAATTTAATCTTGACAATCCCTACTGTTTCTTTCTTTTGGAGACCCTCTGCTGCTCTGTCCTTTAACTTTCAATGAAGTGACCAATATCTTAGATGAATGGATCAGGTTAACATTGAACACAAAGGAAAATTCACCCCGAAGAATTAAGAACTGTGGCCGCAAATAGAAGCAGATGAGTAACTATTTTGTCTTGATCCATGTGAGTAACTTCTGTGTTTGCTTTTTTATAGCGCCAGAATGATGAGATGATAATCAGCAGGTAATTTCCCTGAGGGGCTTAAGAACTTGGCCTAGTTTTGAATGCTTTGGATCCAGAAGGATGGAGACCCAGCTCAGCCCTAACAGGGAGCAGAGCAGCTTGTGAATTGGTTGTTTTAGCTCCCAGGAGGCGCATTCTGATACATTAATTTTATGTTATGAATCTGGGAGAATGTTTGGACAGGCTGGGAGCCAGTTGTTCCAGCAACTGCTATGCAAATCCTTCACTCCCCAAATAGTTGCTCTCTTTCTCAAATATCTTCCTATCAAAATATAGGCTCGTCATGGGGGCTGTAAACTGCTTAAAATTAGCCTATGAGGTGGTGAATAAGCTCTCTCTTGAAAAAGACATTTCCCCCCTAACATTTCCCAGTATTTCAGCTCCACCAAAATCCAAGTGTTACAGTAGGCAGCTAGTTAGATATTAACAAAAAAGAGACATCTAATTAAGCCAGATTAACTAGGAAGTGGCAGTTTCACAGACTCCAGGGAACAGCTACATCCCTGCCAAACAAATGCTAATCCCAGAGCAGGCTTTCCAATCTCCCCAGGGAATAACGGCTGGGCGAGCCCCCAGATTAACAGGGGGAAGGATAAAGTGAGGGGAGAATATCTCTGCTGAGGCATGTGTGGTAGAACGCAAAATGGCAACCATAAAGTGAGGAGTCTAGCTTGGAAAAATCCTGGAGAAGAATTGGATAGGATAAGGACATGAAACCTCGGAAGACCCAGAAAAGGGATCGTATAGGGAGAGGCACCAGCACAGGACTGGATTCTTTGAAAGAAAGCCTGCTCTTGCCCAAGCCCAAGGACATATAATCAAAGCATAACACAAGCCTGAGGTCTCTTCAGCAGCCTATAGGTTGAAGCACAGCGCCCCTAGCGGACTGGATGGGAACAGAGACTGTGCTGGACTACTGGAACCTGGGATGCCAGGATAATGGCATGGCAGCTCTGGGTCCTGGCCCTCCCGGGCTTGGTGGGAACAAATGTGAGCCTGCGGTCCCAGAGGCTGGATTTCTTCCGCAATGAGACAGCAGAGCCACCTGGTTGTGGATGAGACCGGGCCTGGTGTACCTGGGAGCAGGCCTTTGTTTTCACTCCGATAAATCTTGCCTCTATGCCTCCAACCCTCCTATATGTGCGTCCCTGAAATGCATTTCCTGCAAAACTGTGGAAGAATCCTATCTCCTCCTGCAACACAAGACCTCTATTTCTTGTTTCCAAATGCATAAAAAAAGTATTTAAAAAATATACATGCAGCCAAGAAGATAAAATTTTTCTAGGGAACAATAGTCCAGAAAAGAAAACAAATATAACCCATCAATAGTTAACTTCAGTGATATTTTACAAAATGAACCACTCCTGATCAGACATAGATGTATTGGTAATACTGCTTGCAAAACAATTCCAAAGGAAAAAAAAAAGACAAAAAGAAATTAAATAAATAAAAAAGTAGAGCATGCATGAGAGAAAGAATAAAAGGGGGTTTTCATTTGTGGTTCTAATTGGTTTCTAACATTGTCCCTGACATAGCTTTTGTTGCCTGTGAAGAATATGCTGCATATTTTGTTAATCAGCAGCTGGCATGTAAGTAACCTTGCTGGTTGTATTATTCTGAGGAAACAGGAGCCTTACAATGAACTTTCAGCAGGGCCAGCGTGGTAGCCACATTCATGGAGAATGCAAATCAAACAAGGCAGGACTGGTAGCAGTACATCAGTGAAAGCTGCATTCACCACGATGTCAAGTACAAGCTGGGTCCTCATATTTCTTTTGCCCTGCAATTCCTTTTGATCTCGTGGCCCCCTCACTTGGAACTGTGTATTCAGGGGACACAGGTTCTCTAGGAGGCACTGACTTCCTCACATTCCAGGATGTCTAAGAATCCATGATACTCACCAACTCAGCGAATTGCCCAACAAAATGTTTGGACATTAAATGAATTCAAACTAATTGTATTATATAAGCTTCATGGGTAAAAAGGGTCAATTAGTCAGGGTCACCTCTGCATTATAATATTTAACAATGATCTTCTGTTCAAATGTTAGAATATTATACAGTCCTCAGTAGATGCTACAAACAGCATCCACACGCATCTTTAATGGTTAGGGAGGACTTTGTTAGGCAGATGTGCGGTTGGCATGCTTCTAAATCCAATGTTTTTTTCAGGTATTCTCAATAGGGTCATAACATTGATAACAGGATGACCCCAAAGTGTATACTTGCCAAGGTAGCTCCCTTATGAAAAGCAGTTTTGAGAACTATGGTATAAATGTGGGAAGAAAGTGTTAGGAGCACTGACCTGGGTGTTATAACCAGACACCTACTCTTTTCTAAAAGCATGGCTGGGAGGGCGAGGTACACTGAGCTTAACAACCTCAGTGTTTTCAGTGGGGGAATTTCACTATGAAGCAATGAATTGTTTAACCCTAAAAATGTGTGTTTATAAATAGTATGAAAGAAAGGCAATGGTAGGATAAGTATTTCAGGTCAATGTTTCAGGATAAATATTTCAGGAAAGAGTTATTGTGGTATCATCTCTTGATCTCTGGTCTCCTCCAGCTTCTTTCCCATTTTTGGTGTTCCTTTAGTGCAAAATTCACCAAGATCATGTTCTACTCTGTCTCCACTTCTTGCAGTTTCATTCTCTCTGGAATGCACACCATTCAGGATTTCACCCACACCACCACTGTACTTCTCAAGGTCACCAATGAACTCCTTCCTAAATCTCAAGGTCACCAATGAACTCCTTGCTAAATCTGGTGGCAAATTTTTAATCCTTGTAGTCCTTGATTTATTAGCACAAGATCATTCCCTCTTCCCTTCCATATGTTTATTTTGTATTTCTTTATCACCGCTTCCCCACTGGAATGTAGGCTGACTGAGGTTAGGTACTGCTATATCCCCAGGCCCTAGAATAGAGTCTGGCACATGGCAGGCTCTCAAGAACTGTGAAATGAATGATGGCAAAGTAGTTTGGTGAACAATTGCAGGTAACAGGCAGACTTTACCTTACGCTGTGTGGCTTAGAAGTGGACCCTAAGGGGAATGTGAATGGATATTGTAAGCTGGAGCCCACCTCGCGGATGCCACTGGCAGTTCTTGGACTTCTGTTCAATGCTTACAATTTGGTGGCATGTGTGATGATTTGGATTTCAAAAGAGATGCATTTCCTACTTGGCTTTTTCTGCCGTGAGCTTTGGCTGCTTGTGCCCGTGTTTATTTGTGTACGAGGTGTGCTGTGCCTGGCATCTGCTCTGCTTCCCGCCCTCTGTGTGCCCGTGCCCACAGGGTGTCTGGGAGTGTGTCGGCATGTGAGGAGGTTTAGAAAATTCTCTCTGAGCCCTCTGGCTTATCCTGTTGGGGCTGAGAAAGCTACCAAGTCTGCTAAGCTGGCAGAGCGACAGAATCCACCCCCACAAAGGAGATGAAACAGCTGCAGTGCGGATGGAGGGCTTCCGAGGACCAATGAAAGAGGAAGACAAAGAGATTATGGCTCATGGACGGCAGATGGTTGAGGTCTGGTTGGAAATCGGGTTGTCGAGAGACATTTTATCGTCAGCAGAGTTGGAACATGGGCATTTAAAGCCACAGATAAGCCAGTGACAAGTCTGAGCAATTTCAAGTTCTATCCGTGTTATGTTGGGGTCCTCTCCTCTATCACCCTGCCCTCATTTGCCCTCATAATGGAGCTTGCAAGTTAGTTCTTGTGCGGCCTGAGTTTTGAGGCTGTTGGTAGGGGCATTATCTGGCCTTTTTCTGGAGCTCCCAGCCACTCAGGGGCATCTCTCTGAAGGTGCAAGGGTTGAGAATGGTCCACTGAGGTCTGTGGCATCGAGGCTCTGAAATAGGTATGATGAGAGGAGATTTCTGTGAGAGCCATGGAAAAAGAGCCTGCGTTCAGAGTGGCTTTCTGACTTCAGTGTTTCAGAAAGTGCTATCTGTGACAGGGATTATTTTCCCCATTTCCTGCCGGCGAATGTGCACGTTTTTTGCAATGTGAAAGGGGGGCCTGGGGAGCTGAAATGAACAAATAAGAGGGGAGGAAGAAAAATAAGAGAAACACAGTTGTTGAGTTGTTGGAAAGATTATCTATTCTCCCCAGTATGCTCTCTTTTTTCCTTAGAAATAGTGTCACAGAGTGAAAAGAGCAAATGTATTGGAATTAGACACACCTGTGCTTGAATCCTGGCCTTTTCAGTTATCATGTTGATTTAGACAAGAAACCAAATTTCTTAATCTGTAAAATTGGAGAAATAACACCTATCACACAGCATTGTTTTGAGTCTTACTAGTAAGATGAAATAAAGCTCATCCTAAATAGTAGTTATAAAAAAGGGTGTGGGGAGAAAATACAGCATCAGACATGGCAGACCTGGGCTTCATTTGCTCAGTTATTCAGCAATATTTAAATTGAGGATCTACTTTGTATCTAGAAATGTGTGATGTGCTGGACAATACAGATATGCCAGCTAAAGGTGCAGATAGACATAAAACACATGCGAAAATAATAAATAAGAAAATTGCAAAGTGTGGTAAGTGCTATCAGTAAATAAATAGTGGGATGAAAGGGGAAACTGCTTTATATTGGGTAGTCAGGGAGGGCTTCTGGAGGAGGTTGACATGCTGCCAGAAAATCTCAATCTCTATTTCTTGGGTCCCAAGTCAGCTTGCCCCCACCAGGAGGGCTGAAAACTGTAATCTTCCTCTCCCCTGGGTAGGGCTGCCCCTTCTTCCCACTGGGACAGGTTGGTAGGAAGCAGCGAGGGAACTTTATTTCATTCATAACTGGAGGGTCTGTGTTCCCTGCCCTTCAAAACTAGGGCGGTAGTTCTTTGAATGGAGGATGATAATGGGGGAGTGGTAGGAGGGAGCCCAATTATGCCACTGACTAGCAGAGTGACCTCAAGCAAATGATTACCTTCTCTTAACACATTTTTTTTTTGTCTGTAAAATAGGGATACTATTATCTCTCTCTTACTACTTTGGAGAAGATAAAATTAGAAGAAGAAACTGGCAACCTAGATATTAATTTACTCTTTCTTCTTACCTTCTCTTCTGTTCCCTCCTTCTCTTCCCTTCCCTCCACTACTCAGTGATGACTCTTGTCTGTCTTTTATCATTTAACTAGAGGCCCGATGCACAAAATTTGTGCAAGGGGCTCGACCCTCGCAGCCCCTTGCAGCCCTGCCCAGCTCTCGCAGCCCCAGCTTCGTCCAGAAGGTCGTTTGCTGTTCGGTCTAATTAGCATAGTAGGTCTTTATTATATAGGATGGCTCATCGTTGGCATGTGCAGAGAGCCCACGATGTGGTAGTGAGAAGCCCCAGCAGTCATTCTCATCACTTGTTAAAAGTCATGGCCAAGTGCTTGGAGAAGAATGTGATCACAATGTTCGAAACCAAGTCATTTGGGACCAGTTTCACTTCATTATGCTCTTTCTCTGCTCAAGCCCCCACCAGGCCTGCTCTCAATGTAGAATGATGCTTCAGTCAGTATCTTTGGAAAATGAAAAGTTTCATAAATGACATTTTAATATATTTTTCCAGAAAAATCATGCCCATCTCCTGTGGCAAATTATGCCAGATCTTCTTTAGGCCCAAAGGCACAGAACCAAATAGAAGGTGTCAGAAGTAATGGTGCAGAAGCACGAAGGTCCTTATCTCAGGAAGTCCACTGGGCGAGCTTTAACGTCGTTCCCACTCAGACCACAGCTCAGGGCAAGTATGTCAGAATCTCTGGGGGGTGGGAGAGGAGGAATCCAGGCATCAGTAATTTTTAAGGCTCCCCAGTTAATTCCAATGTGCAGCCAAGGTTGAGAACCACTGCTGTGTTTCTTAACACCCCAAACCTTTATACTTTTGTGGACTATGTGTCTACATTTCTATGGACTAAAAGGAAGGAAGAGGCAGTGGAGAAGAAGAAAACTAAAATCATGTGGCCGCCACAGGCCAATGCGATGACAGGGGTGAATAAAGTGTGAGTCATATCATTATGGAAATGAAGATGACAACCCAGTCTCATTATAAAGTCTGAGCACCGGCTCTTATAACTGATGACTGTGTGCTGATAACAGGTAGTGGAACTGGGCAGCAGAGTAAATAAAATACAAGAGAGAAAGGGCCAGATGAGATGGGAAAAAAGGAAAATAATTCTTAAAATAAAGGAGGAGATTAGCAGGTAAAACATTTAAATTCCATTTGAGGGCGAAGATGGCCAAAAGCAATGATAGAGATAATGGTAGCAACGCTAATCTTTTATGCGGTGCATGTTTGTTTTCCCTGATTAGGATAATTTTCTCAGGGCAAGGTTTGAGTTTGGCGAAGGGAGATAATAAACAGGGAAAATGTTATATTGGGCGACATGTAATCAACACCGGGCTAATGGCCTTGGCTGAAACCTTGGAATTTGATGAATGTATTCATTTACTGAGCCTCGCATCTAATAAGAAGAAACATAAATACGAATATAGAAGGAATGTGGGTAAATGAGTTTAAATGATAGGAGGTATTTTATACACATTGATTAGCATGGAAGAGAAAGCAGACAGTACCTGGTTTCAGACACCTGGTTTACAAATAACTCATGCATATAAATAGCCCTGACAGCTCCTTCCCATTTATTTGCCCCCTCAACTCTCCACTCCGCTTCCTTCTGCAAACACTATGGGTCAAAAACACAACAAAGCTGAACAGGTTTGAGTAGATGTTGTGGAATCAGGAGTGGAGGAAGGGGATAAGATGGGAAACATCTATTTTGGAGCAGTGATTTTCAAACTTTAGTCTTACAACCTTAGTCAAAGAACTATTACTGGGAAAGGGTTAGGGAACTAAGATACATTTAAAACAGAGAAAGGGTGGCCCAGTGTGTGCAATGTTCAGCATTCTCTTTTTCCTTGCCTTTACCCATCATGAAGATGCTGTAGGAGGCAGAGTTGGAAATAATTTGAGTGTGAGAGTTGACATGGGAAAGAGATTTCTAAACAAAACTCAAGTGGTAGCCGACCCCGTCCTCACCCTACCCACCTGTATTTCCCCTTCAGTTGTTAGACTTCCTAAAAGTCCCCCAATTGATCATTCCTTTGGGTCAGCATGTGTTCTCTATTGGAAGTTCAAGTATATCATGGAGGTCAATGAGCTATCAGCCCCATGTACATGAATGTGAATTCAATAACACTGCTGGCCTCCAGATTCCCAGACCAGCTCCTCTTCAGGGAGGGCATGGAATTAATTGTAGGAGGTGAGAGATGGGTAATGCTGGAGAGAGAAGATGGGGTTGGGGGGAGTCCTATTAGGATGCTAAAGAAGGTTTTGGGGTGTTTCTGGGGGCAATGCTGCAGAGAAGGAGGGAGCAGTTACTCAAATGTTAATATATGAACAACCTTGTCTAGGGTCAGTCTGTCCCAAAGAAAGAGATGATAACCTTTTTCTCCTTTCCTACTGCATTTCTGGGTTTCTTGTTCACAGACTTTCTATAGCAAAGCAGAATTTTGCTAAATTATTTATATTGCTTTATGAGAAAATTGATTCTGGGATCGATCCTTGGCTCATAGCCTGTTCATAAGCTGATGACTTCATGAAATACATGACTGACTATTTAGCATGTGAGGGATTACCTGCATAAAAACTGCTAATGAGAAACAGGGAGGTTTGCATATTTAAAAAGTGCTCAGAAGTTAAATATGTATCCAGATGTGGTGTCTCTGAGAAACTAGAAGGAATGTAAAATGATGTATATGGCTCCTATGAGTTTAACTTAGTTGCTGCCATAGAGTGACCTCTAACACAATGGTTCTTAACTATGAGTTATTCATACCTTGGGGAATCTAAGAATTGAATGCATTCTTGCCATAATATGCTTATGTTCACAAAATCTTGCATATATTTTTAAGGGTTTGCAGAACTCTCTAAAGACTTCTAATTGTTCTCAAACACTAGGCTAAGAATTTGTGCTCTCTGGAATCCAGGGAAAACACTAGCCTGAATATTCCTATTTGGAATGGAAAAATTCATATTGGGAATAGGCTGTAGGATAGAGGTGGAGATTCAATTCTAGTGCATTTAACATTGGAGAAAGGATTCAAGAGCTTGCACAAAATAAAGAAAAATACGAGGCATAGATTTTTCCTCAAGAAAAATTAGATTTGGTTAGACTAGAGTATAAGATAAGAGTAGTAGTCCTAGTAACTGTGGCTGGAAAGGTAGGCTAGATCTGGATCACAGAGGGTCTCTAATGCCAGGCTAAGGAACTGAAACTTAATTCTGAAGGCCATTTTTGTATAATCTTCATCTTTTTGCTATATTTATATATCAACACTACAATTATATTTTTTCTCCAAATGAATTTCCTTTAAAATTTGTATTTATTTAGGTTTAATACCCATGGTTTTATGTTATTATAATTGTTTATTTTATCTATATATGAAAATAAAAAACACCTCTTAAAAATATTAATTTGCATTTCACCTGAAATGATCTCATTTGCAATCAGCATTTTTCACTTTGGGAAACACTAGTGAGGGTAATAGGGGTTTCATTATGAGAGCTGCTCCTTAAAAGGAGTCATGCAGCAGTTGTTGGTTAGTTACAATGGAGAGGATGGGGGCTGTGAGACCAAGCAAAGACCAATGGTTTACAGGGGTGGGCAAACTTTTTGACTCAAGGGCCACAATGGGTTCTTAAACTGGACCGGAGGGCCGGTAGGAATATCTTTCTAGAGTTGGAACTCAAAACAATTGTCATGTAAATGATATAATAAGTAAGCTCTTAAAGTGAATACAATACAATAATGTTTGTTTTTGTGTATTATTATATTTTGGTTATTGTATTATTTTTATTTATTTCCCCCCCCAAAAAAGATAGTACAGTACTTTCTATATTTTTCTATTTTTTAATCTACTGGTTATGGCTGAAAAAGGTCAGGGGCATTGAAATTTTATGCAGTTTTGTTGATCTTGAGAGAGAATCTGACATCTGGATAGTGAAGTTGAAAATCAAATGGGCATTTTCTGTATAGTTCTCTGGTCTTCTCCAATTTGTTTAATTTTTTTGGTTAGCAGAAAAATAGATGTAATTCTTGTCCCATTGTTTGCAGCTCAAGTGGCACAAGGAATGCAACAGAACTCTGTCCATATAAGGAGTTATAATACCTTATAATACTTTATCTCTATATAGAAAGGCCTAAGCAACCATTATGACTGGACGACTGGGATGCAACAGAACTCTGTCCATATAAGGAGTAATAATACCTTATAATACTTTATCTCTATACAGAAAAGCCTAAGCAACCATTATGACTGGACGACTGGATGACAGGCCGGTAGTTATGACTCACTCTGACCACCAGGGGACAGACACTCAATGCAGGAGTTGCCCCCTCATGGTCAGTGCACTCCCACAGCCAACCTCCTGTGGTCCCTCCTCTCCTGGCCAGCCAACCTCCCACAGTCCCTCCCCCAAGTCAGCTGGCCCCGATCAGCCCGATTGCCGGCCAGGCCGAGGGGCCCCACTCATACATGAATCCATGCACCGGGCCTCTAGTACATCTTTAATAATAAAAGCATAGTCAACTGAACAGCCATCCAGACATCCTTCTGGATGACCTTCTGGACAACCTTCTAGACGACCTTCCAGATGAAGCCGGGGCTGCAACTGTGGGATCAAGGCAGCCGCCCCAGCTGCGAGGGAGAAATCAAGGCAGCTGCTGCGGCTGCAAAGGCCTACTCTTGCACGAATTTCATACATCGGGCCTCTAATCATAAAATGAAAGGTGTTATTATTAATATTAGCTGTCATGGCAAGCAATTGTATAAATGACATTTCTTTTAAATTCCTTTTTTATTTAAATGATTATTTTTGTGAGGACATGAGTTGATGTCTAATTTTGGGCTTATAGTTAGCCTAGTTAAATATTATGTTGGAAAGATTAGTTTGCCCTTGATGTAGAAATATTAAGTGACCTGGACATTGTGCTTACCCTGTCCTTGCAGAAACATAATGACTGCTACACTGGGGCAGAGGGCATTCCAGGAAAAGCAACTGACAATGTATTCTTTTTTTCTCCAGGGACCTCAGAGTCTAATGAATACTTGTTCAGATTATTCCAGGGATGAGAGAGAAAATGGGCTTCTACTAAATTCATTTTAAACTTGGTCATACCTAATATTTAGAATATGGAATCAGCTGAAATATGGAAAAAAGAGCCCAGGACTTGCAGAAAGATGCTCTTGGTTCAAGTTACGTGGTTGCTACTAACTAGCCACGTGACCATGGGTTTGTCACTTAAGTCTTTGAGTCTTGATTTTCCTCTATAAAATAGTGTTACTAATACTGATGTTAGCAAGGCTGGTTGTGGTATCGAAGAAGAGGACAAAAGATAATCTTTGGTAAACATAAGATGCTACATAGACATCATCATCATCATTGTTAAAAGTATTTATTGAGTGCTTTCTATGTTCTTTGCATATGTTAACTCATTTGATTCTTATAATTAACTCAATAATATAAATACAATTATTACCTCAACTTTCTTGAAGACAAAACAAAGGCCTCTAGAGATTCAAAAACTTGTTCATTGTTATGTATTAAACTGACTTCAAAGCCTGCAGCATCTTTATTCTTGGAATGGTGATAATCTAATCATCTAAAAGAGTTTCAGAATTTCCAAAACTTAATCTGTAACCCACTGTGAATTGAGAACTAATAAGAAAAACATTTTTAATGGAGCAATACTTTTTCTGTATTCTCTTTCCACTTTCTCATTTAAAATGTTTGGACTTTATTAATGTTAAGATGATAGTCAAATAAACTTAAAAGTAGCTAGGTACAATCCAGCATCTACTGCAAAGAAAATTTCTATTTCTTCACAGACATTGTGTTAGAGAGAACAGTGTTCTAAACTTGATATATGTGGAATTCAGACATGCAGGAGCTTGGAGGAAGACAGGGCTAGGTATTTGCATTTGAGAGTTGTCTCAAAATGATAACTGAAGTCAGAATAGTGAATGAAAGGGGAAAGAGCCAATATTGACATTTGATGAATATCTGTTTATAGAATAGAGAGAAAGAAGAGGAACTCGCAATGGAAAGACAAAATGAACTGTAAGGGAAAAGGTGAGGAAATAGTGAATCTAGAGAGTCTAGTACGTATCATCGAATCCATGAGAAAGTAACTCTGGGGAGGGAAGAAGAGTGTCTCTCTACCCCCTTCTTCTTATCCCTTACATCCCCCCCCTAATTAATATGCAGCTGTGGACAGTTTTAATCTCTTTAAATTTTATTTTTTCCTTGATAACAATGATGGGACTTAGCTCACAGGTTGGTTTCTAGGGGGATATATGTTCTCAGAAGGCGACAGGTTTTGAGATGTTGTTTTGACCCAAAGTGGGAAATAAGCAGATAAGTGAATTTTGTCAAGGATGATATGGAATAGAAAGCATTCACACAAAACACTCATTGATGCATATTTTCCACGAGGCCACACAGCCCAGAGGCCGTGTTTCACTAGCTACATATACGTTCATAGTGCAGTTCTTCAATACCCGTTACTAGGATCCTGGGATGAGAAAGATATCAGATGTGCTCCAGAAACAAATCCCTTAGCTGAACTTGGCAATGGTTAGATTGACCTCAGAATATTATGTTCCATTTAGTTTGCAAAGGGAATCAAAAGAAACTTGAAGGAGATAAAAGCAAGGAGAAACCTCACCATGCAACGTTCCTTGTTCTGTGTGCTCACTGTGCAGCGTGGTCGGCTCTGGAGCAAGGCAGTCCTAGTGCAGCGCCCCCTGCCTGCGGTGCACACATCCTGCACCTCGCCCAGCCTCAGGCAACCTCCTATTCCTCCAGGGGAAAGTAATGCCTACCTCCTTTATCAAGCACCTAGTACTGTCCATGCACATAAATTGTCCCTCAAAAATTGAAATTATTATAACTCCATTTATGATTTTAAAATTCTAACTGCTTTCTGCCCAGATGTGGAGATAAGGAGAATTCATTTCTTCTTAAGATCACATTGCCCTACCCGACAGCTAGGGGTACCCCATATATCTTGCAATAAAGATCTCACATTAAAAGGCCGTTGACCTTTTCTGCAGGAGCCATGATTAAGTGACATGACGATGATCAGAATCCCAGGGGACAGTCCTATGAAATACCCAGAGAAGCACATTCAGCCTCATTTGGTTTTATGACTTCCAACTGGTTCCTAGAATTTTAATCCTAATGCTTTTCTAGGAAATTTGCAGGACTGCTGAAATATATAGTTCTGAGAAAGTTCCACAGTCAGCATTGGGAAATCATTGGTGCTCAGTCAGGAGAAAATCCACAGTGTAGCATGTGGAAGCTCAGGGCTGCTTGTGTCTCTGTGGGAGCAGAGGAAGCAGTGAGCTGAACAGCTGTGAGCTCACTGCCTTCTCGGTGGGAGAATGCTAGGGACACTCCCGGGTGGATAGAGGCTCAGTGGTCATGACTGTGAACCCCATCTGCACCCTGGCTTCTCTTTCAGCGGGGACAGGCATAGGCACACCATGGTGAAGCAGACAGTTCCAGCCCAGGCCTCGAGGAGCTCACAGTCTAGTGGCAGAACTGATGAAGGCAGTTAGCGTCGGCTCCTCTCCTATCCCCCTGTGGTTGAGCCTTTTAGGGTCTGGCCCTGGTGCCCCTCTGGAGATGAAGTGCTCCCCAAGTGTCCCCAGAGGCAATCCTTCCAGGATTCACACGCAGACTTGAGATCATCTAAAACCTGAGTGAGACCACTGGCTGGGTTTAAACTGCTCCTTTACATCCCCTGTGAGCAGGTGGGCTCCAGTGCCCTTTGAGAATAGCCCCTGCCTGCCCAGGCTTTCAGAGAATCTACCTAGATAGGGTGGGTTCACTACACTGGCCTCAGTGAGACAATTTCAGAATAAAGATATTTCCAACAGACATTATACGCCGCTGGTTTTGAGCCCTAGATCCTCATTTACTAATCAATCTTCATCTGTCCGGTAAAAACAATAACCGTACCTCTCTCATTGGGATAGTAGCAAACATCGCAGGAGTTAGTACATGTGAAGATGGAGCATCCTGCCTGGCACATTGCATGGGCTCATTGCATGTTAGCCCTTTTTATTCCTGTTCACCCTAGCAGATGGTTTCTGTGTTACCCACATTCTGTAAGACACTTTGTCCAGATGCAGGAAATGTTTCAGTAGCTATTGGAGGACACGTCAGAAACGCCAGAAATGTCCACCATTCCTTGGGTACATTCTTCCATTTTCTCCCTGTGTAGCTTAGGGTAGTAGCCTGGACCCTGGGTCACTAAGTTACTTGACAACAAGCACATCCGTGCTTCCCGACTCACAAGCACAGCGAGACCCCAAACCTCAGAGAGGATTCACTGGAGCATTTCCCAGGAGGTGACCTGTTTCATCTCGTCTACTCATTTGGTGGAAGCAGTCAGAAGCATTTGGGTGAGCTTCAATAGGAAATGATTCTAAAACCCTGTCTCACATTAAATCAGGGCAGGAAAAGCAGTGTCTTCGCTACTGAGGGGAGGAAACTACAGAAGCCAATGGGGCCTCAGGGGAGGGGGAAACAGTGTGTGATTCAAGAAAACAGTGAGACAGACAGAGGGGCTGTGGAGAGGGCTCTGCCACGCACGGGACACTGCTTACATACCAGTTCCTTCTTCTTCATGCACTCCATGAGGACGATGAACAGATGCTGCGCTTGTGTTCGAGTGTACGTGAAGGTCTTCTGGATGGTCACCAGCAGCTGGTCCCGCAAAGATTCATTGATAAGTCTGCAATGAAAACCAGCGCCCAAACAGGTGAACCCAGCTCCTATTCAGTATATATCGCTGAGAGACATTACAGAACGTAGGAAAGCATTATGACAACTTCCTTTCGAGAGGAGTTTCCTCTTCCGGTATGCTTCTCACAACAGTTATGTATTTCTTTATTTATTTTTAAATATATTTTATTGATTTTTTACAGAGAGGAAGGGAGAGGGATAGAGAGTTAGAAATATCGATGAGAGAGAAACATCAATCAGCTGCCTCCTGCACACTCCCTACTGGGGATGTGCTTGCAACCAAGGTACATGCCCTTGACTGGAATCGATCCTGGGACCCTTGAGTCCGCAGGCTGACGCTCTATCCACTAAGCCAAACTGGTTAGGGCTCACAACAGTTATTTTGAATGGGATAACTAAAAGAAAACCCACCATGCATTTAAAAACAAATTCATTTTAATGTCTCAGAACCTAAAAGAGCAAAGTATCAGAAGATTTAGTTCTTCTTTCTTTTATATGGCATGTGTTTAATACCCTCATCCTCAAGTGTTGTAATAAAAAATGTTTTCAATCAATCATTAGCATCTTCGTAAAATTTTGCTGTATTGCTTATCTAAACATTTAAATTTTAACTTCATCTCTAATTGTGAAAAAAATGTCATATCTCAGTAATGGTTTTTTTGAGCATCAATCAGGATAAACAGAACTTACTTAAAAAAAATTTATTTCATGTAGGCGGTAGCTTATCTGGCCTATGATTCACATCATCATTATGTTGAGATTTTGCTGTGTTATAGTCAACAAGGGCCTGACCCATACGGAGTATTATATTGACCACTTTATTAAAAGACAGTTTTTATACTATAGGAGAATTAATGCAAGCAGGAGGTGCATCATATCCAATCAATCCTCCATGATCTCTTAAACATGGAGCAATCATAACTAACTTTAACTCCTCTTACTAGCCTGATGAGAACTGGGCTAGTTCTACCAGCGATCAAATGGCAGGGAATAAAAATTCACTTTATTGTTAACAGATACTGTCCAAAATAAGGAAGATGAAACTGTTCTTAAGACCAGTGACAAAATAACCATAATTTGCCTAGCATTTTAAAGTTTACAACTTTTTATCACTGAAGTATCAGCAATTCCTACGTACGATAGTAAAATATAATTATCTCATTTGATGCTTACAAGAACCCTATAGCCAAAATATTTATACAATTTAAAAGGGAAGGACATTTTATTCACAGAGAGCCAGATGCTTAAGGTCACTCAGCAAATACATGGCAGAGCCAGAACCAGAACCGAGGTTTCTGAATCCTTGTCTAGTGCTCTTTCCACAACACCACATTGCCTTTAACATTTTTTTATTTTGGAGACAGAGAAAGAGAGAGGAAAAGAAACATCAATTGGCTGCCTCCTGCACATCCCCTACTGGTGATTGAGCCCACAACCCGGGCATGTGCTCTGACAGGGAATCAAACTGGCGACTTTTTGGTGCAAGGGATGACACTCAACCAACTGAGCCACACCGGCCAGGGCAACCACACACTGCCTTTTATTACATCAAGCGCCCTACACCACTGCCTCTCTTTGTCACAGTGGCTACTTGAACAGGAAATGATGAAATTTCCTTTAACATAAAAGCATGACAAATGGTGTTGCTTAAAAGCAAGCATGATGGGAAGCTTGAGAGTATCTTCATATCAACGGCCTGCTCTGCTCCAATATTGTGTGAGGATTTACCTGGGCCCTGTAGGTTGGATAGTATGAGGGCCCATCTTTGAGGAGGCTGCATTCCTCATGATGAAACTATACCAAGGATCCTGAATGTCACTCAGCTCCGTAGTGGAATGGGTTACTCCTCTGCCCCTCGGAAGATTTATATCATGAACATATACATTTAGGAAAAGAGGATGGTCCCGATAAGGTTGAAAAGGGATACTAGATCCTCTGAAGTTTACTATGTTGGAAGACACTGTGGCCTTAGGTGTTGACCAGTCTGAAACCATTTATTCATTCATTCAACAATTGCTTAGTAATGGCTATTTAGTGCCAGACACTGTGGTGCATGCAGGGCTACAGGGACAGATGATATATATACACTTCCAGCCTTCACACCAGTGGAGAAGAAAGACATGAATCAGCAATTCAACTGTGACTGACAGAGGTAAAAAGAAGCTGCTTGTGACAGTTGAATCTAATCTAATCTGGAGGGTTCAAGGAAGATTCCTCTGAGGAAGTGCTGCTTTATCTGAGACTTGAGGAATGAATGAGCATTAGCGTGATCATGGGGTCTGGGCAAGAGCATTCTTGGCAGACAAAAGAGCATGAACAGGCCTAGTTTAGAGAAAATAAAAGGTCAGTATTCCTGGAGCATAGAGAGCAAAAGAAAAGGTGGAACAGGATGGAGCTGCAGAGGGGATGAGCAAAGGCAAGATAACAGGGAACTTTGGACATAGTGTTAGAGAGCTCAGATTTTATTTCCCGGCAATTGGAAGCCATTGAAGGATTTAAGTTGGAAAGTGATATAATTACATTTGTGTTGCCAATTACTTTTCTTAAGGAGTCAGGTCCTGAGCACTTATACCTGGGCATGTGTCTACTTGACAAATAACCCATGTGGAAGGGTCTAGAGCAGTGGTCGGCAAACTCATTAGTCAACAGAGCCAAATATCAACAGTACAACGATTGAAATTTCTTTTGAGAGCCAAATTTTTTAAACTTAAACTATATAGGTAGGTACATTGTTATTAACTTAATTAGGGTACTCCTAAGGCTTAGGAAGAGCCACACTCAAGGGGCCAAAGAGCCGCATGTGGCTCGCAAGCCGCAGTTTGCCGACCACTGGTAGAGAATTCTGCAATATCAAATGTACATAGATGTTGTACACAATTAACACAGAAGAAACTCTCCTGATTAGTCACTTGATAGATCCAATCATTCATCTGCAGGTGTTTAATTTTGAGAACTCAAAATTTGTTTCCCATTGCTAACCATCTGCAATAAATCCCAGCTCCCTGAGGTCATTATCTGTCTGAGGGATCTGTTACTTGTATCCAGCCTGTCATTTTGTAAATATTGAGGCATAACGTACAGCTAAGCTGATTGTGTGTTTCAGTGGTTAGGAGATAATAAAGACACTAAGAATCTTATACTTTTAGTCCAGTTTGCAGCCGACTAAAGCTGTGGTTTTGCATAAATGACTTAGCAATAATAACATGGAATTCTATTTTTTGAAGTAGAAGAATTCTATCGGTTGGTTGTTTTCCAAAGTGTGGGATGCCTATTAATGATGGAGCAGAGATGGTTTTAGGTGAAACAAAGTTGATTTGGTCCTTATAAAGCACCTAGATGCTCATTAAACATTAAATAACTGCTATTCCTGATTTAGTTCTTTTTCCATCATCCTGATTGCATCAAGAGGAAAATCTCATTTTTGAAGCTTCTTTGCCTTTAACAACTTCTCACCACTTGCAAATCTCCCACTTTTGACAAAGAAACAGCAGATATTAGGTCTCATTCCTTTGATCTAAAGAGTTTAATAACATGGTTTTGAAAAAGATCCTGTATAACATTTGACATGTTCACAGCACATCATGGTGTATGACACAGTGGGCTACAGTGATAATCTCTTTTTATCTTCATAAAAACCTGTGTCAACAGGTTTTCCATTTTTCAGAAGAGGAAACTGTGGCTCAAGAGGTTAAATGATTTGTACAAAATCACATAGCTTGGTCATCTCAGATGCTTGAAGTCAAGTCTACCGATTTCAGCCTTCCCTCCATGGTGCTGCTTTTCCTGATTGGAACCCATCAATATGTCTTTCAGTTTCCTAATAATCTGCATTGAGGGTAAAAATGTAAGTGTATTTGTTGTAGGAAATTGGTTTTCCTTTTGCGATAAAGAGAACATTTGAAGAAAAGCAGGTGCAGTTGGAGGAGATAAGCAAATGACTGGTAAGTGAGGATGATGGAAAGGGCATTTAGTATGTTGACGATTACATTTGCTTCTAATTTCACAAGTGTTTGCTGTGCTGAACCAATGTCTTATGTTTGGCACAAAGGCTTCTTGTCTTCCCCAAGAGCCCTTTCTTATTTTGTGGCCATATTCTGTAGGATATTGAGAAGCCTGCTTTCTTGAAATTATTGCTTTCCTAGCCTTTTCCATTTTTATCTCCCACCCGCCCCCCTGCAAACAGTGGAATGATTTAAAAATCTGGACTGTGATATTTAATAGTCAGCACAAATAGAAATAAGCCCATTTTAGATTTCTTTTTATGGCTTTAAAATAGTGATTGGAAGTTTCTTGACATCAAAACATGGTTATAGTGTTATGTAAAATTTTTAGTTCTAGAACTGGGTCTTTGACAAAGGGTTGCCTATTTATGGAAGCTGTTAATCTGAGACTCCACACACCAATGCTATCTTTGGCATACCTAAAATTGGAAGGTTTTCTGATTTAAAAAGTGTAGTCATTGAAGTGAGGGAAATCTTTATACTATGGCATTTATGTTTCCATGTAAATGCTGTACTTGTGACCTGGAGCTTTTTAGATGAATTGCAGAGTTATTTGAAATAGGTCAAGGTTCATCCAATGCTCAGAGGAACCAACAAAACTTCCCACTGCTTGCTATTAGTATTCTGTTCGAATGTAATACCACCCGCATATACACACTTTTCTCAGAATGAATTTAATTACCTGCAATGACAGTTTTGTTCCTAGATTAAAAAATTAGAAAATGCATTTAAAATTCAATGGGACTCAAAGAGCTAGACTTAGGTTAATGGCTTTTGAGGAGAGAAGCCCTTCTAATGCCCTCCATAAACACCTTCTATTAATTTATTCAGATACAATATGATAAAATTTTATTTATGTAGATAAAATAGATTGATAATATCAACCTGGTATTTAAAAGACATCATTTCCCATGGAATTTCAAATACTCTAAAGAAAAATGAAATTTTATTATTTTCTCGAAGTCAAAGCAAATTACTAAATGTAACACTAAAGACACAGAAAAATTACATGTCCTGCCTAAGGTAATGCAGAATGGTAGTTTTAAAAATCTTCTTTTCCATCTTCAGTAAAAATTACCACTTCCTCCCAAATATCATGGCTTTGGGTCATAAGTAACAGCATGGTCCTTCCCAAAGTTAAACTGTCACTTGCTAGCTGTGCCATCTTGTCTAAGTTATGAGTCTTGCCGTGTTATATTTTTCATATATGTAAAATGAGAATTATAATAGCACTAATCTAATCCATTTGTAAATATTAAATGAATTAATAATTGCAAAGGGATTAGAGAAGTGCCTGACAAATCCTATGTAAGCGTTTATTATTATCAAAACACTGTCTTACAATGTCCTGTAGGAAAGAGTCACTTCTTATTAAGTAGCACGACCAGTAGCTGGGGCCTCTGTGTGCAATGCAGAGCTCTGTCCTGGGATCACCAGTGCTCTGCTCACCTGGGGAGCCCAATGGTACAAGGCCACTCCCAGTCCAGGCTGCAGAAATAACTTCCCCACTTCAGAGAGGTGAGAGATCACCAGTTCTTTCTTACATTTGGGAAATAGAGACACTAAGCAAGATTTAGGAGGCTCAATTAAAGAGGAACCTTACAAACACGCCATGTAGACATCTGCACATCTATTTATTTACTCAACAATATGAGTTCCTACTATGTGCCTGGAACTAAGCTAGGAGTAGAGAGATGAAGACTATCCAGACCTAGTCTCAATTAACTCATAGGGTTGTATGTCATATATTCTGATAATCTTTTAATTGGTAAGACATCCCAAAACTTAGTGATGTAAAACAGCATTTAGTTATTGTGTTGATGGTTTTGAGGGTCAGGAATTCAGGCTGAGCATAGTAGGGATGACTTGTCTCTGCTCCATGATATCTAGGGAAAAGCTGGAATGACTGAAGATGGCTATCAATGCTCAACTGGGATTCTATGTCTGGGGCCTCAATTCTTCTCCACATGGCATCTCCTGGGGCTGGACTATCCAATATGGCTTCTTTACTTCCAAGTGTGGCCCCAGGCCTGGGATGGCCGAGGGAACTGAGGAATGGTGGTGGCAGGATAAATGGACTTCTTACATGGCAGTTAGCTTCTCTCAGTGAGAATTCCAAGAAAGAGTTTCAAAGAGGCCCAGGTAGAGACAACAGGGCTTTTTATGACTTGACTTCAGAATTCCCAAAACATCATTTCCTTATTTTCAACTAATCAAGTCACTAAGAGCAGCCTAGATTCAAGAGGAGGGAAGGAATAGACTCCATCTCTTGATGGAAGAGAAGCATAAATATATAGAGAGAAGGAATATATTAACGGTGATCATCTTGGAGGCAAGCAACTCCATTAAGAGATTCTGTTCAGATGAGACGTTGTAAAGCATTGATTTTTTTCCACATTTAAGCATAAAGAGCCTCAACTTTGTACTTTAAATTCCATCTTTTAACAGCTGATTAGAATGAGAACCACAATTTTTCTTTAAAATGAGTCTAATCACTGACAAATATTTTCAAAATGTTATTACTTGCTCAAAGCATAGGACCTGCAAATGTTTTCTTTTGATTCAGTGGCCTATTTACATTTATTCAGCACCTACTACATACGAGGTGTTTCTTTTAGGCTTTGGGCACCTGGCTGGACCCTTTTCTCCATGGATATTATCAGACCTTGTCTCTGTTGAGTGCTATATGTAAGGGACATCTGTAAAATGTGTCATGCTTGGATTAACATGTAATGTGTCCCTGTTGTCACCTGCAAAAACAGCGGGGTGTTTTCTTGGTGTCCTCATCTCACGTTGGGATCTGTTTGGAGAGGAAAAACAACAGCACCTTCCACAAACGAACTGAGAAATGTGAGTTTCTAAAGTACTGTTCCACTCAATCTTATTCTCGATATACCTTGGTTTGGGCCTTTGTCACATCTTACTCAGGTGGTACCAACATACCACTAATTGGTTTGTCCTTTATCCCCCTCTAATCCATTTTCCATCGGGTTGATTAAATTGTGCTTCTACAAAGCAAACATGATTCTATCACATTCTTCTTAAAGTCGTGCAATAGCATCCTATCACTAGCAACATAACATATCAGTTCTTGATATTTTTGGGATCTGTACATTTTTGGGAAAGCAATAATCTAAAAATGTTGCTGAGGGATTTGAACTTTAGGATAAAGGAATGCTACAAGTTTAGAGCAAACATTTTACAGATGAAGAACCTGATGCCTACAGAGGTAAACTAACTTATTAAAAATTATATTACAGCTGACAGCATCAGAGTGGGGTCTAAGGACAAGAGAATCGGGGAGGAAGAATCTCTGCAAATAAATTATATGAACCTAAATACATAGTTCAACTCAGTGTAGTCACACAAAGTTAGTGATTTGTTGTTGAAATGACTGGATACAAGTGGAGATTTCATCTGTCTTTTTCCTGAAACTGGATGTTATAAGTCTTATGTGAGAGAAGACTGAGTCATGTGATTTCAAGGATCACTACTCTAGCTTACCAGATACCCAAAGTTCCTTTTAATTCATTAAAAGGAAAATACATATTTTGTTCAACAATTAGAAGCCCTAAGAGCAGCTCTGGATAAGTGATGCTTCATGTTAACCTCATGCTTAATTGTAACTGACTAATGTTGATGGTTTTCAGAAAGCACTAGTTGACCAGAAAGTTGGGAACCATGTGAATGGAATGCACAAAAATGACGAATAGAGGGGATGAGGTGAGTAAACTGGTTTGTCCAACTTTTTACTAAGGATCAACTTCAGATACAAAGGGCCTCTGTAAGCTAAGGCCTGCGAGAAACAGTACCTCTGATCTTTCTTTAGTATCTAGCCTAGAGAAATTGTTCACCTGGGCTTTTCCTGGGGGCTCCCATTCAGTAATGCAAGGCAGTTAGAATGATCTAAGAGAAGCTGCCTATAATTGGGCAGGATGCACACACTTTGATGCTACAATCTGTTCAATAAAATTCATTTACAACTACTCATAGAGTGTTTCTTCTTTGTGTTCACATTGTTTTGTTCTATTTTTTTAAACCTAAGGTAATACACACACACACACACACACACACACACACAGAAATAGAAGGTGGGTAGTTTTGTAGGATTGAGGGTGGTAGAAGGCACTAAGTACCTATTGTAAGAGAAGCTTTGTGCTATACATTTTATACATGGCATTTCATAAAGAAATATTAATTTTTAAGAAAGTCCCAATGAGACTCTAACTCCTTGGCTGCAGGGACTGCACATGATGTGACTATGTAGTCTCATCCAGGTGCTGAAGACAGAGGCTTTTCCATACCTCCTTACCTTAATTCCCCCACCATTTTCTTTATCACCTAATATTATAAGGGGTGTTTATTCTGTTTATTACTTATTCTCTATCTAATTCTGCTAAACTGAAAGTTCCACAACAGTAGGAATTTTTGTCTATTTGGTCCACAGGTGTATTTTGGCCAGTGCCTAGAACAGTGCCTGAAACATAGTAGGTGTTAAAAAAATATTGTTGAATGACTGAATGTATAATGTTGGCTAAATGCAAAAAAATGTTATTGAAATAAAGGGAACCATGGAAATCTGTTGGCAGTCAAGGGTTCCCAGTTTTGGGGAAATGCTGGAGCTGTGCAATCCTATATGGAAGCCATTAGTCATGGGGTAATTTAAACTCCAATTTATTACAGTTAAATAAAATGTAAAATTTAATTCGTAGTCACTCTGCCCACAATTCAAGTGCTTAGCTGATTGCACAGCAGAGATACAGAACATTTCTATGCTCATAGGAAGTTCGATTGGAGAGCACTGCTCTTGAGGCAGACATGCTGCCAAATTCTTCACATAAGGCCGGGACAAACAGGACATTTAGGTGACAAATCCTGAGCAGTATCTCTGCAATTTCTCTGCTGTCCTTTGCCTTTGGTTATGAATATGCCCAAGAGTAGAAATTGAAGTGTTGCCAAAGAATACAGGGACTGCCACATGGTCAGGTAGATTTTCTGCTGCCAAAATTGTAAGAGAAACACATCCTCAGAGTTCATTCCAAATGAGATTCCATCATCGACTATTGCCCAGAGCCAGGCAAAAGGAATAGTCAAGCTTTTCATTGGGTTAGGCTCTGTAGAAAACACAGACTCGGCGCTGACTGAAATGGGCAGGCAGAAACACTGGCGTCTCTTCAACTGACATGCTTCTAAAGTTGGTCCAACATTTATTTAGAGGAGAAGTTTTTTAAAAAGCAGATAACTTTGTTTAGGACTATCTGTAAGATTTTGTCTTTATTTTATTTTATTATTTTTTTATTTTGTCTTCATTTTAGAGTAAGAGTAGACATTTATGGCACATTAACTGTATATTCCTTCTTTGCATATTATTAATCTATCACAGTAATCTTTTCTCTGAGCCCAAATGTGGTCTCAGAATCATTCTCAACACATCATGGCAGGAAGCCAGTACTAGCTGAGTACTGTTGACACTTAAGATGAAAATGATTTGTCATTCCTACACTAGAGATAATAAAATATCAAATATACTGTCAAATGGGGAAAACCAAGGAGATTATAGGGTTAAAGAACTCCACTTTTTAGGTCTGTCTCCAAGACACTAAACTGTGGCTTCCATGAGTTTAGAGAAACCTATTCTTTACTCCTTACTCAAGACTTTTAGGGCTCACTGCTCATGGATGGACAGTTGACTTGCATTGAATATCCCCAGCAAACACAATAACTGTGTCTATCAATTCCAGGATAGTTGTCCAACAATTAGGACAATAAAGGAAAGACTTTATTAAAACTGAATGAAGACTTTTCTAGACAACAGTAATCCAGACCTGGGTTGATCTTGGAATGCTACTTTAATGCATCCTCAGTGTTTTTCTAGTTGAAGAAGTTTTATAGCAGGTGATCACTATTATATTTGGTTTTTATAAATCCTGTGGTCCACAATCAACATCTGAGAATTTCATGGGAAATCTGGAAGAAACCCATTAAGTACATTGCAAACATTATTTATCATTCATGATACCATTGGGTGAGATGTTAATCTACTCTGTTTCTAGCAGCTGCAGATTCTAATGTCAGCCAAGTCGAGTCAGAATTCAGCTCCTCTAAGGTAGAGGCATTACATACCAGGGCATTTTATCATCTGTGCCTCACTCAGATACCTTTGACATGCATTCGTGGTTTTAAAAGCCCTCACTACTTCTTTTCATGAGAGAAAGGCTATGTTTGTAGAACCTCAGACATTTTTTTCCTACCAATGAAGTGGGTAAAGAAATGTATATGCCATATTGCATATTTCAAAGTGGCTAAGAGAGTAGATCTTAAAACTTCTCATTGCAAGACAAAAAATTTTTGTAACTCTGTAAGGTGACCAATGTTACTAGATTTATGATGATAATAATTTCTCAATGTATACAAATATTCAAACATTACATTGCATACCTGAAACTAATGTTATATGTCAACTAAACCTCAATTAAAAAATTTAAAAATAAAACTAAGAAGAAAATGCATATGTACACCTCATGTAAAGGCAGAGGTGCCTGTAGCAGCCTTTTGTGCTTGGAGAGCAGTGGA
>NW_005871079.1:1126498-1131390 GCF_000147115.1 Myotis lucifugus
GGGGGTCTCGGAATCAACAGGGCGGAGCAAGCAGCTATGGCTGATTCTCAGCCTGCCCTAAGGGGCCGCGCGTCTCAGTGTCCTGGTAATTGCTGCCAGCACCTCTGAGGGAAAGCCGCCCTCAAGTTCGAGTTCTGCCTGCTGCCAGACCGTCCAGTTTCTCCCCGTATGAGTCCTGGGACCCCAGAGATTTCCCGGAACCGGAGTTCAGAGCAGTCGAGAGCTTGTGACTCCCTCCCGATTCAAAAAGACAGCCGCGTCCTCAGGTGCCCGCCCCTTTCCGCGCGCGCCGGAGCCTCTGTACCTCTGCACTTCACTTTCGTAGTTCCTCTGAGTCTGTGTGCTCTTCTCTTTCCTTCTAGTTGTAGAGTTTCCACTCAGCCAGCCTTCCTGTGGTTCTGGATGATGACCGTTCTCCCTTTTAGTTGTATTTTTGAAGTTGTTGTCGGAGGCAGCAATTTCCGGTGTTTTTCTATGCCGCCATCTTCGGTTCCCCCCCACAATTTTTCTTTAAAATGAGTCTAATCACTGACAAATATTTTCAAAACGTTATTACTTGCTCAAAGCATAGGACCTGCAAATGTTTTCTTTTGATTCTGTGGCCTATTTACATTTACTCAGCACCTACTACATACGAGGTGTTTCTTTTAGGCTTTGGGCACCTGGCTGGACCCTTTTCTCCATGGATACTATCAGACCTTGTCTCTGTTGAGTGCTATATGTAAGGGACATCTGTAAAATGTGTTATGCTTGGATTAACATGTAATGTGTCCCTGTTGTCACCTGCAAAAACAGCGGGGTGTTTTCTTGGTGTCCTCATCTCACGTTGGGATCTGTTTGGAGAGGAAAAACAACAGCACCTTCCACAAACGAACTGAGAAATGTGAGTTTCTAAAATACTGTTCCACTCAATCTTATTCTCGATATACCTTGGTTTGGGCCTTCGTCACATCTTACTCAGGTGGTACCAACATACCACTAATTGGTTTGTTCTTTATCCCCCTCTAATCCATTTTCCATCGGGTTGATTAAATTGTGCTTCTACAAAGCAAACATGATTCTATCACATTCTTCTTAAAGTCGTGCAATAGCATCCTATCACTAGCAACATAACATATCAGTTCTTGATATTTTTGGGATCTGTACATTTTTGGGAAAGCAATAATCTAAAAATGTTGCTGAGGGATTTGAACTTTAGGATAAAGGAATGCTACAAGTTTAGAGCAAACATTTTACAGATGAAGAACCTGATGCCTACAGAGGTAAACTAACTTATTAAAAATTATATTATAGCTGACAGAATCAGAGTGGGGTCTAAGGACAAGAGAATCAGGGAGGAAGAATCTCTGCAAATAAATTATATGAACCTAAATACATAGTTCAACTCAGTGTAGTCACACAAAGTTAGTGATTTGTTGTTGAAATGACTGGATACAAGTGGAGATTTCATCTGTCTTTTTCCTGAAACTGGATGTTATAAGTCTTATGTGAGAGAAGACTGAGTCATGTGATTTCAAGGATCACTACTCTAGCTTACCAGATACCCAAAGTTCCTTTTAATTCATTAAAAGGAAAATACATATTTTGTTCAACAATTAGAAGCCCTAAGAGCAACTCTGGATAAGTGATGCTTCATGTTAACCTCATGCTTAATTGTAACTGACTAATGTTGATGGTTTTCAGAAAGCACTAGTTGACCAGAAAGTTGGGAACCATGTGAATGGAACGCACAAAAATGACGAATAGAGGGGATGAGGTGAGTAAACTGGTTTGTCCAACTTTTTACTAAGGATCAACTTCAGATACAAAGGGACTCTGTAAGCTAAGGCCTGCGAGAAACAGTACCTCTGATCTTGCTTTAGTATCTAGCCTAGAGAAATTGTTCACCTGGGCTTTTCCTGGGGGCTCCCATTCAGTAATGCAAGGCAGTTAGAATGATCTAAGAGAAGCTGCCTATAATTGGGCAGAATGCACACACTTTGATGCTACAATCTGTTCAATAAAATTCATTTACAACTACTCATAGAGTGTTTCTTCTTTGTGTTCACATTGTTTTGTTCTATTTTTTTAAACCTAAGGTAATACACACACACACACACACACACACACACACAGAAATAGAAGGTGGGTAGTTTTGTAGGATTGAGGGTGGTAGAAGGCACTAAGTACCTATTGTAAGAGAAGCTTTGTGCTATACATTTTATACATGGCATTTCATAAAGAAATATTAATTTTTAAGAAAGTCCCAATGAGACTCTAACTCCTTGGCTGCAGGGACTGCACATGATGTGACTATGTAGTCTCATCCAGGTGCTGAAGACAGAGGCTTTTCCATACCTCCTTACCTTAATTCCCCCACCATTTTCTTTATCACCTAATATTATAAGGGGTGTTTATTCTGTTTATTACTTATTCTCTATCTAATTCTGCTAAACTGAAAGTTCCACAACAGTAGGAATTTTTGTCTATTTGGTCCACAGGTGTGTTTTGGCCAGTGCCTAGAACAGTGCCTGGAACATAGTAGGTGTTAAAAAAATATTTTTTGAATGGCTGGATGTATAGTGTTGGCTAAATGCAAAAAATGTAATTGAAATAAAGGGAACCATGGAAATCTGTTGGCAGTCAAGGGTTCCCAGTTTTGGGGAAATGCTGGAGCTGTGCAATCCTATATGGAAGCCATTAGTCATGGGGTAATTGAAACTCCAATTTATTACAGTTAAATAAAATGTAAAATTTAATTCGTAGTCACTCTGCCCACAATTCAAGTGCTTAGCTGATTGGACAGCAGAGATACAGAACATTTCCATGCTCACAGGAAGTTCTATTGGAGAGCACTGCTCTTGAGGCAGACAAGCTGCCAAATTCTTCACATAAGGCCGGAACGAACAGGACATTTAGGTGACAAATCCTGAGCAGTATCTCTGTAATGTCTCTGCTGTCCTTTGCCTTTGGTTATGAATATGCCCAAGAGTAGAAATTGAAGTGTTGCCAAAGAATACAGGGACTGCCACATGGTCAGGTAGATTTTCTGCTGCCAAAATTGTAAGAGAAACACATCCTCAGAGTTCATTCCAAATGAGATTCCATCATCGACTATTGCCCAGAGCCAGGCAAAAGGAATAGTCAAGCTTTTCATTGGGTTAGGCTCTGTAGAAAACACAGACTCGGCGCTGACTGAAATGGGCAGGCAGAAACACTGGCGCCTCTTCAACTGACATGCTTCTAAAGTTGGTCCAACATTTATTTAGAGGAGAAGTTTTTTAAAAAGCAGATAACTTTCTTTAGGACTATCTATAAGATTTTGTCTTTATTTTATTTCATTATTTTTTTTAAATTTTGTCTTCATTTAGAGTAAGAGTAGACATTAATGGCACATTAACTGTACATTTCCTTCTTTGCATACTATTAATCTATCACAGTAATCTTTTCTCTGAGCCCAAATGTGGTCTCAGAATCATTCTCAACACATCATGGCTGGAAGCCAGTACTAGCTGAGTATTGTTGACACTCAGATGAAAATGATTTGTCATTCCTACACTAGAGATAATAAAATATCAAATATACTGTCAAATGGGGAAAACCAAGGAGATTATAGGGTTAAAGAACTCCACTTTTTAGGTCTGTCTCCAAGACACTAAACTGTGGCTTCCATGAGTTTAGAGAAACCTATTCTTTACTCCTTACTCAAGACCTTTAGGGCTCACTGCTCATGGATGGACAGTTGACTTGCATTGAATATCCCCAGCAAACACAATAAATGTGTCTATCAATTACAGGACAGTTGTCCAACAATTAGGTCAATAAAGGAAAGACTTTATTAAAACTGAATGAAGACTTTTCTAGACAACAGTAATCCAGACCTGGGTTGATCTTGGAATGCTACTTTAATGCATCCTCAGTGTTTTTCTAGTTGAAGAAGTTTTATAGCAGGTGATCACTATTATATTTAGTTTTTATAAATCCTGTGGTCCACAATCAATATCTGAGATTTGCATGGGAAATCTGGAGGAAACCCATTAAGTACATTGCAAACATTATTTATCATTCATGATACCATTGGGTGAGATGTTAATCTACTCTGTTTCTAGCAGCTGCAGATTCTAATGTCAGCCAAGTCGAGCCAGAATTCATCTCCTCTAAGGTAGAGGCATTGAATACAGGGCATTTTATCATCTGTGCCTCACTCAGATACCTTTGAAATGCATTCGTGGTTTTAAAAGCCCTCACTACTTCTTTTCATGAGAGAAAGGCTATGTTTGTGGAACTTCAGAAATTTTTTTCCTACCAATGAAGTGGGTAAAGAAATGTATATGCCATATTGCATATTTCAAAGTGGCTAAGAGAGTAGATCTTAAAACTTCTCATTGCAAGACAAAAAAATTTTTGTAACTCTGTAAGGTGACCAATGTTACTAGATTTATGATGATAATAATTTCTCAATGTATACAAATATTCAATCATTATGTTGCATATCTGAAACTAATATAATGTTATATGTCAAATAAACCTCAATTAAAAAATTTAAAAATAACACCAAGAAGAAAATGCATATGTACACCTCATGTAAAGGCAGAGGTGCCTGTGGCAGCATTTTGTGCTTGGAGAGCAGTGGAGAGGACAGTTCAGTTGGGTTGCTAGGTGAATGTGAGGCTCATTGAGATGGCTCTAGTGAGAAGCTGAGGCCAGAAATCAGAGACTTGAGCCCAAGCAAAGGAAAGTGGACTTAACCTATAAATTAATGGTCTTCAACTGGGTTCTACAAAGAAGCCCCTGGTGTTTTGAAGAGCTCCAGAGCTGCCTCAGAGTTGCCGTAGTGGGTGAGAGCCAGGCAGAGAGAGGGCTGCTCTAGGACAGAGGTTCTCAAAGTATGGTCCCTGGACCAAAAGACAAGC
>NW_005871079.1:1136045-1138058 GCF_000147115.1 Myotis lucifugus
CAGCATAATAGTCATAACAGGTACCAGGGGACATGGCATCTACCATCTGCCACTATTGCATCCTTCACTACTGAGCAAGGTGCCAGGCACATGATGGTTGGTCAGTAAACATTTGCGGAATTCAGTGGTTTCACAGATCTTCCTTAAAGGATTTAAACTATGCATGCTGTGCCAAAATACATTGCTATTTTCAAGTAAAAATTGCCTTAACATCAGACTTACATATGGTCCAACCTAACATATTAAAAACAAATATTAAAAACAAATGTCCATAAGAGGCATAAGAAATAAAATTCATTTTAAGTGTCATGTCAAGCATTATCTTTATTCACTGAATAACGTCCTTTTATTCAATTTGGTATCACTGTATTTTCTCATTCAACCTTCTCAGAATAGTTAGGTCATTGAGCAGTAGCATGATAATAAGATGGTTTTGTAGGTACACAAAGCAGTTATCTTAAAAGAAAACTAATCAAGATTCTGTACCACTTCTATAAACAGGAATTAAAATAAGCTTTCAGTCATCTCAGTTCTCCCTCTTCCCCCTTTTTGCTATGGTTTTATCTTATATCAAGAAACTGCTTCCCTGTGAGAAATAATGGTTTGGGGTTTGGTTTCTCGCTCCATTAATAAGATATTTTACTTGACTTGTGTGTGACCTGCTTTACTTCTAAATCAGTTTTTCATCTTGTGCTTGATTTTCATCTTAGAGGAGTGGTTCGAAATGCCAGTTATACACAAATGGGTGCAGTTTTAAATCAAGTGTAACCCCCCCGAAAATTGTTGCTCAAGGCAAGATGCCAAGATTTCTTTTTGTTCCCCAGAGGGAATTGGGAGAGAGGGAGAGAGAGGGATGACTCATGGTCCCATCAGAGTTTTCTGTGTGTGGAGAAGTTTGAGAGTGACTCCTTCAAACCCAAGGAGAAGGACGTGAAAGGTCATGCTGCTCCCCTGTGATCCAGAAGCCCTTCATGACTCCCACACAAGGTTGCTTGGAAGCTCTGTTTGGGTGTCTGTGATGAAGACCCTGCCCCCATTGCTGCTGACGATGAGGACTAAGCACATTCCTCTTGAAAGGCACTTGGGACATTAACCTCTTAGCCTATTTTTTAGAGACTAGGATCTTTAAATACCTTCATGAATCTGATAACAGCTAGTGATTCATTCTCCAGAAAAATAATTGCACATAAGGACAATCACAAAAAGTATTTGTATGCAATTTCAAGGCTTTCATGGATCTTTGACGCCTATTCATGAACAACTTGCTAATGGACTCTTCCATAACCCCACCCTCAATTAAACACATTGATGTATCTGCAGAGAACATGGGCTTGTGTTCTTTTATGAAGCTCACTGAAGCCTGTCAGACAAGTTCTGGGATGGATTTTCAAACAAAACTCTATGCCCAGGGAAACTATATCATGTTATGGCTGCCCATTTGCATTGATTGACTTTACTTTCCAGGATGAAGTACAATCTACAGGTTTCTTTCCTCCCTCCCTTCATTTCTCTTCCTTGATTTTGTTTCTTCTGTTCACACTTTCTTTTCTACATTACATTTTAGATATAGAGTATTAAAAGAAATTAACTAAAGAAATTCACAAATTTACAAAATAATATCTGTAGTATATGACGTCATTAGTAAAGAAAAAGCTTTTTAAAATATCAAGAATACACACACACACACACACACACACACACATACACACACACACACAGTGGGGCCTTGATTATGAGTGTCCCGACTAATGAGGTTTTCGAGATACGCGCCATCTCTCGGCCGATTTTTTGCTTTGGGTTGCGAGCTAAAATTTGGGTTACAAGCCAGCTTCAGATACCCCACCGCTAGTTGGCGCAGCGAACGTCACAGTGAACACCACAACATCAGCCCAGCATCACATGTCTCACTCGTTCACTGTTGATTTGACATACGAGTAATCTGAGTTACGAGCTCCGTCACGGAACGAATTAAACTCGTAAGTCAAGGCCCCACTGTGTGTGTGTGTGGGGGTG